>NW_015160263.1:66911-73038 GCF_001447785.1 Gekko japonicus | reverse complement strand
TTTACGGCCAGCAGTTCCAGATAGTTGATATGATGACTCTTCCAAAGGGGTTGCCATGGAGCACCCACACAAGTGTCGTCTGTATGAGCACCCCAACCCCACAGGGAGGCATCTGTGGTGATGGACATTACGGGAACGATCGGTTGGAACGGTGCACCCGCCAACAGATTGGTGTCCACGAGCCACCACTGCAGGGAGACGAGGACCTGCGGAGGCACTACCAGTTGAAGGCTCGGAGGATGGATGGAAGGGCGAAATTTCTTTAGAAACCACAGCTGCAACGGGCGCATGCGAAGGCGTGCATATTCGATCACGGAAGTGGTGGCTGCCATGAGACCCAAGGTCCGCTGAATGTGGACCGCTGATGTCACGTTGGACTGGAACAAACGTTGAATTTCCAGACGAATGGTATCTGCCCGTTGGCGAGGAAGGTACGCCCGAGTGGCTAGGGAGTCTATGACAGCTCCTATGAACTGCACGCGAGTTGCAGGTTGCAGCATGGATTTCTGTAAATTCACCAGAATTCCAAGGGAGGATAGGACCGACAATGTGATGGTGATGTGCTGAAGGAGACATTCTCTTGAATCTGCCACCATCAACCAGTCGTCTATATACGGAAAGATCTGAATGCCCTGAAGGCGAAGATGAGCGACGACAACCACCATTACCTTCGTAAAAACCCTGGGGGCGGTAGAGAGCCCGAATGGAAGGGCTTTGAATTGGTAATGGTCCTCCCCGACTGCGAATCTGAGGAACTTTCTGTGACGAGGATGGATGGAGACGTGAAAATAAGCGTCTTTGAGATCTAAAGTGACCATCCAAGTCCCTGGAGACAGGAGTGGTAAAATGCTTTGCAACGTGGTCATGCGAAACTTTCTGTAAATGATGAACCGATTGAGAAAACGGAGGTCCATGATTGGACGAAGTCCTCCGTCCTTCTTGGGGACTGTGAAATATTTGGAATAAATCCCGCGGCAACAATCCGCCATCGGGACTTTCTCTATAGCGTTTTTTTGTGTCAGCGATTGTACCTCCTGTAGCAGGGCAGGAGACGCCGGGGTTCTGATGAAACGGGAGATTCTGGGAGTCAGAGAAAACTCTATGAGATAGCCATCTCTTATTATAGAGTGCACCCATTTGTCCGTAGAAATGGCGAGCCATGCGTGCAGGAAGGGTGCAAGGCGAGTCTGAGCAGTAAGGTTGAAGTCAAAGTCCCTGTTTGGGATTCTTAGGGAATTTCGACTTATAGGCACCGGACGATTGTCCCTTATTTTTCGGGGGAAAAGACCGTGACTGAGAGGAGGGAGGTCTTTGCCATTGATCCGTAGGTGATTTGTTGTACGGTTGCCTGGTCGACCAAGGTTGCCTAGGCCACTGCTTGGATTTCGAGTATTTGGTCGTGGGGGAGATCCCCAAACTCTTGGACGTCTTGATACTCTTATCCATTTCCTGCAGAACCGTGTCAGTGGTGGAGCTAAACAATCCAGAACCTTCAAAGGGAAGGTCTTCCACCGAGGATCTGGTGTCATATGGCAATGATGAAGAGCGGAGCCAGGCATGTCTGCGTAACGCTACAGAGGTTGCTAGAGTCTTACTAGCGGATTCCAGGGAATGCTTGGCAGCACTAATTTGGTGTCTAGCCAAGACCATCCCTTCATTCTGAATCCTTTTAATCTGAGGTTGGCACTCTTTGGGCACGTGCGGGAGGAAATCATTCAAACGCTTCCATAAATTGAATTGATAACGGCCCATGCAGGCGGCATAGTTCGCCGTTTTAATGCCCATTGCACCGACAGTGTAGAATTTTCTACCAACCGAATCCAACTTTTTCCCTTCTTTTTCTGAGGGAGTAGAGTGACTCGCTTTTCCTTTTGTGGATGAGGAGACGACCAAAGAATTGGGCTTTGGGTGTGTGTATAAAAACTCAGCCCCTGATTCCTGGACCTTGTACATGTGATCCAGACGCTTATTAGAGACATTAATGGAGGCTGGACGAGTCCAAAAGTCCTTGGTAGTTTGCAAGAGAACTTTTGTCATTGGTAGAGCCACGGAGGGCGAAGTGTTAGAGTGCATAATGTCAAAAACGTTATCATCCACAAAACTGGCAACGAGAGTAGGAGTCATAGATAGATCTAATGCCATGCGTTGAATAAAATCTCCATAAGACTTAACATCCTCTGATGGAGAAATAGGTAAATCCGCTTCCACATCTTGCGAGGTGGGCTGTGCATCTACATCCTCGATATGTTCAGAAAAGCCATCTGAATCGGAGGATACATTGGATGGTTCTGGAGATGATTCGAGTAATTCAGGTTGAGACGGTGCCGGTGTGTTAATCGGGGGCACAACCGGGTCTGGTGGATGCGTCGGTATCGACTGCTTCGATACCGATGGTCGATCTTGAAAGCGCGAAATGCGGGATGACACCGACTGACGATCCCATTCAGGTGGGGGTGGTATCGGGAGTGCCCAAGGGTATGGGTATCGATTCCCGTACAAATAATGCCATTGCCTCTCATCCCAAGTCAGGGGAGGAGAAGTTGGTCGGTGCCGATCCTCGACTCCACGTTCTGGGGAGGCATGAGAGGATTGACGGCTCGACATATCAGATTGCGACTGATTTGTCTGTTGAGTAAGGTCGATGTCGAGATCCGAACCGATCGGGTGAGGTTCTTGCGTGGGATCTCGACCCTGACTAGCCGAAACCTTATGGACTTTGGGTTTGTCCGTTTTAGGTTTCTTCGACTGCTGTGAGTCTTTGCCCTGCTTCCGGATCTTGGAAGGTACGGCAACGGATGACCCCTGCTTCCGGATCTTGGAAGGTACGGCAACGGATGACCCCTGCTTCCGGATCTTGGAAGGTACGGCAACGGATGACCCCTGCTTCCGGATCTTGGAAGGTACGGCAACGGATGACCCCTGCTTCCGGATCTTGGAAGGTACGGCAACGGATGACCCCTGCTTCCGGATCTTGGAAGGTACGGGGTGGTCCTTTATCGGCGTCGATCGTTTCGGTGCCGAAGCATTGATTGCGACCGTCGACGTCGATGATCCCGGAACGGGAGGACAAGTGTCCGCAGCCAAGGTGGACATCGAGGCGTGCCCGGACGTGTCTAACGGCGAAGAGGACTGTGGAGATAATGCCTTCTCCATCAGGGCCAAGTGTAGACGAGCTGCTCTGTTTTTTCTCGTCTGGTTCGAAAACTTTCGGCAATGTCTGCACTTAGAGACACAGTGCGACTCCCCTAAACAAACGAGGCAAAGCGAGTGCCCGTCGGTGGGGGATATTTTAAGGCCGCAAGTCCTACACCGTTTGAAACAACCCCACCGCGGGGCCATAGGCCAGCGGGAGGGGAACGTACGTAAAGAACAAACACCGAAAGAAAAATGCTAACTACAAAAATAAAGAAAGAGAAACTAACTAAACGCGAGTTTAGCAAAAAAAGTTTGGTACTTAGCAGACCGAGGCAGAAGGCGTCCTACCAGCGCGGCGGTCAGAAGAGAACTGGCGGGATCTGCGTGCCCCTCCTTGGTCATGCGCAGTGGAGCCGGCGCGTGACCTGGGAGAGGCGCGAAAATCCCTTTTGCTAGCTATCGGTACCGAGAAGGTCAGCGCAGGCGCAGAGTATCCCAAGGGTGTGATGCACAGAGACCACGAAGAAGATCCTTGTGTTGGTATGGCAGCTGTTGCCAAAGCAACTCTTTAAAAAAATCTGCACAGGCAATCAAATCTCCAATGGCCAATAGCCTCACCTGGTCCCACCCACTAAAAAAAAAAAACACTTGGGAGGCACTGGGAAAGGCGTCAGCAGGCACCATAATGTGCACACGCACTGCATTGTGGATCCCTGGTGTCAAGGGCGATTTGAAGTGGGGAAATAATGGGAGGCATGCCCTCCTCTCAACAATCCAATCCCATTCGGCCTCATAAACCATGAAAGACTTAAACAAATAATTTATGAAACAACATTAATAAACCATATCATGGCAATAGGCTTGCAGCCCAGCCGGTCCCCCAGACCAAGATACCTGTGTAAATATTGTATTTATTCATTTAGAAAACTTAATACCCTGCTTTTCCTCCTGACAGGGACCCAAAACAGCTTACAAAAACAGCTACACATAATTTATACAAACAAGATTTTTGACAGAATGCAATTTAAAGAAAGAAAATGAAAAACACAAGGCTGCCTCCTGAGTGGGTTTGAATCCTGGGGGGGGGGACAACCAAAGACCCCTTTTGACGTTGCCCATCAGCTCAAGCCAAAAAGCCTGGTCTCTGTCTCTTATCATTGCAGACAGGAAGGAACAGGGTAGACGGAAAGGGACAAACAGCCCTAGAAAAGGGCCCACCCCCTTGGTCTGCCCCCTCCAAAGGAGGGAGGAAGAGGCAGCCTGCCTGCCCAGCCAAGTGCCACCTTCCCACACACAGTATAGGGCTTGGGCAAACCAGGTGCAGCCTTCCTCAAATGGGGTGGAGGTCTGGTGGGCAGGGTGCAGCCCTTTTGCCACTGGACTGGCCTAGACCATGTTAGGGAGGGTAAGCCATTGGCCCACTGGGAGACATCCCAATGGCCAAATGGAAGGGGACAGAAGCTCAGCTAGATGTTATGCAGTTGGAAAGATCTTCCCCCCGGACTCCCTCCCCATATGCTCCCACACCCTGCTAAAGAAACCACCACCACTGCGATAACATCTTAAAGGGTTTACTGCACACAATATAATTATGAAAAACTTTCAAGAATATATAACTGCTGACAAGCAAGGTCTAATGCAGAAAGGGCTTACAGTGTTAGACTGGATCCAGCATAGCTTATTTTATATTCTTAATGCCTGTCTCATCAAGTTTCTTTTCTCAACAGGCAGGAGCATGTTGAGAATGCCAAGCTAACCACTCCTGTCTAGTAAGAAGTAATAAAGTTTCTTAATAAATTTTTTTCCACTGGCTAGCAAAATTTAATCCAGACAGGAATGCTCTTGCACAAATCCAGATTGCTTATCTTTTAGAGTACCTGGACTCAAGCTGATTTCTCTCCCACCAAGATAATGATATCCCTTGTACTTTTAGCATGTTTTGATGCAATAATTCAGAGCAAGAGGTGTCAGTTATCAGACACTGTTAAATAAACAAAATATTGCAAGAGTGCTAATGTTTTAAGTATGTTTTTAAGTAAAAAAAAAAAAACCTTTGTGTTTGTGTCCTTTATAAAGTTTATATCTCTGCTACCTGGCGTTACATTTTATGACACGCATGGCCTGGCCCAACAAGGTCGCATTTATGTCAAATCCAGCCCTCATAACAAATGAGTTCCGACACCCCTGGCCTAGAGTATCCCTGACAAATGTTTGTCCAGACGCTGCTCAAAGACTGCTAGTGAGGGGAAGCTCATCACCTCCCTAGGCAGCTGATTCTACTGTTGCACAACTCTTACTGTAAAAAAGCTTTTCCTAATATCCAGCAGGTACCTTCCTGCCCTTATTTTAATATGGTACAAATAATGAATATTCAATTTCCACTTGAACCTGAAATGTTTTTACTAAACGCAGTGCCAGATAGGTTTCAGAAGAATGATGTTTATTTGCTTATACATTTGGTTACTGCTGCCAGGATGACACTAGCTAAGTGCTAGAAGAAAGAAGACATCCCAACAAAAGGTGATTATATAACCAAGGTTATAGAGGTAGCAGAATTGGACAATTTGTCTTTGAAGCTACGGGGAAAAGAAGACAAGACTTTTCAAGATATCTGGTTAAGATTCTATACGTGGTTAGACAAGAACTCTTAATCTGATTAGGTTTTTCTGTTTTGCCTTTAAGTATGCACTTCTTGTATACATCTGTGGAAGGTTGTTTTTGTTTTTTCTTTGTTTTTTTTTTTATAAAGATTTTATTAGCTCCCCTAAAAAGGGGAGGTATTTCGCTTAAAAGAAAAAAGGGAAAGGTAGACAGTGGGAGAAAGAGAAAGCTGAGTGATATATAAACTGGTAAATTAAACTGTTAGTAATGTCCAATTAATCTTCTTGGGCTTCTTCTGTGTGTTGTCAAACTTCTTTTCTTAGTCCGGTCTCATGTGATTCTCTGTTAGTATATTAGTAATGTTCCCTTGAGTTCTGTTAATAAAAAAAAA
>NW_015160263.1:2304-66621 GCF_001447785.1 Gekko japonicus | reverse complement strand
CTCCTTTTCTTTTTCGCTTATGCAGTTAGAGGATTAACCTCCTCGCCTTTTTCGCTGGGTGGGGGGGGAGCGGTTTTAGATCTTTTTCTTTGCATTTTGACAACTCACAGTTAAGCCGATCTTTCCTTTTTCAACTTTTTCGGATGGTCGCTTTATCACTCGGTGACGTCTGGTGGCTCCGCTAAACCCCGTAAAAACGGGATCGCTCACGCAGCAAGGTCCAAAGGGGCAGGGCATGGCGGGAGCCTCGTCTCCAACCTCTCGGCTGAGAGAGAGACCCCCCCCTCGAGCGCCCTAAAGCGCCCCGGATCCGAGCTCCTCACATCCTGAGGGGCTCGTTCGGGTCTCCGCTCGTGCGGATTCCCTCCTCCACCGCGGGCGGGCGAGACGCCCCTCGGAAGCGACCCAAGGATGCGTCCGCCATTCGCGGGAGCCAGACCGGAAGCCGTTTTTGTTTTTTCTTTGTCATCTGTTTTTTGTTTTGTCATGGTCTGTTTTGTTTTCTTTGTAGGTGTCTGTTTATGCTAAAATAAATAAAGAATAAGGGCTTCTGCCCCCCCATAAAAACATTTGTGCTGTTGCGATCTTGAGTATGCTGTTCAGGGGTGTATCTTTGGAATTCTGAAACAGGACAGTGGGCAAAACTACAAAATGGCTTCCATGGAAGTCGGAGACATCCACAAAATGTCAGGGAGTGAGGTTATGGATAAATCTAATAATAGTAGCTCGTCCATAGTTTAGGCAGAAACTCTGAGCTTATTGTTTAAATATTTTTTTTTGCATATATACAGCTTACTTTAAACATAAGAACATAAGAGATGCCAATGTTGGATCAGGCCAAAGGCCCATCCAGTCCAATACTCTGTATCACACAGTGGCCAGAAATACCAAATGTCATCAGGAGGTCCACCACTAGGGCCAGGACATTAGAAGCCCTCCCACTGTTGACCCCCCCCCCCAAGCACCAAGATGACAGAGCATCACTTGCCCCAGAGTCCCTATCTATACCTTGTGGCTAATAGCCACTGATGGACCTCTGCTCCATATGCTTATCTAATTCCCTTTTGAAGCCGTCCATGCTTGTAGCCACCACCACTTCCTGTGGCAGTGAATTCCAAATGTTAATCACTCTTTGGGTGAAGAAGTACTTCCTTTTATCCGTTCTAACCCGACCGCTCAGCAATTTCATGGAGTGCCCACGGGTTCTTGTATTGTGAGAAAGGGAGAAAAGTACCTCTTTCTCTACCTGCTCTTTCCCATGCATAATCTTATAAACCTCGATCATGTCACCCCTCAGTCGTCTTTTCTCCAAGCTAAAGAGCCCTAAGCGCTTTAACCTTTCCTCATAGGGAAAGTGTTCCAACCCTTTTATCATTCGAGTTGCCCTTTTCTGCACTTTTTCCAAAGCTATAATATCCTTTTTAAGGTGTGGTGCCCAGAACTGCACACAGTATTCCAAATGAGGTCTCACCATTGATTTATATAGGGGCATTATTATATTGGCTGATCTGTTTTCAATACCCTTCCTAATAATCCCCAGCATAGCATTGGCCTTCTTTATTGCAGTCACACACTGTCTCGACATTTTCAGTGAGTTATCCACTACAACTCCAAGATCTCTCTCTTGCTCAGTCTCTGCCAGTTCAGACCCCATCAATGTGTATTTATATTTAGGATTTTTGGCTCCAATGTGCATCACCTTGCACTTGGCCACATTGAACCCCATTTGCCATGTTGACGCCCACTCGCCCATCCTTGACAGATCCCCTTGGAGTGCCTCACAATCCTCACTGGTTTTCACCACCCTGAACAACTTTGTATCATCCGCAAATTTAGCCACTTCACTGCTTACTCCCATCTCCAAATCATTAATGAACAAGTTAAAAAGCAGTGGACCAAGTACTGATCCCTGTGGTACCCCACTGCTTACCACCCTCCACTGAGAAAATTGCCCATTTATACTCACTCTCTGTTTTCTATTAATTAGCCAGTTTTTGATCCATAAAAGGACTTGTCCTTCTATCCCATGATTTTTGAGCTTACTTAGGAGCCTTTGATGAGGAACTTTATCAAAAGCTTTCTGGAAGTCAAGGTAAATAATATCTATTGGATCCCCCTTGTCCACATGTTTGTTCACCCCCTCAAAGAACACTAACAGGTTAGTGAGACAAGATCTTCCCTTACAGAACCCATGCTGAGTCTGCCTCAATAGGTTTTGTTCATCTATGTGCCTACTAATTCTTTCCTTAATAATGGTTTCCACCAATTTACCCGGTATCGACGTCAGACTGACTGGCCTGTAATTTCCCGGATCTCCTCTGGAACCCTTTTTAAAGATGGGAGTGACATTAGCTACCTTCCAGTCCTCAGGAATGGAGGCAGATTTTAAGGAAAGATTACATATCTTTGTCAGGAGATCTACAAGTTCACATTTGAGTTCTTTCAGAACTCTCGGATGTATGCCATCTGGGCCTGGTGATTTTTCAGTTTTTAAGTTGTCTATCAGTTTTAGGACCTCCTCTCTCGTCACCTCAATCTGACTCAGGTCTTTCAACACCCCTCCCGAACTCAGCGGTTCTGGAGTGGGCAAGCACTTCTCATCTTCCACAGTGAAGACGGAGGCAAAAAATGCATTTAGCTTCTCAGCCATTTCCCTATCATCCTTCAGTACTCCTTTTACCCCTTGGTCATCCAAGAGCCCCGCTGCCTCCCTGGCTGGTTTCCTGCTTCTAATGTATTTGAAGAAACTTTTATTGTTGGTTTTTACGTTTTTTGCTATATGCTCCTCATATTACCTTCAGGCAGGCAGTAAGGATCCTTGTGCTGTGGTGATCTGCACAGAACCATTGGATCTCCAGTGGCCAACCAGAAGCCCTGCTGGGCAAAAGCCCCGCCCAATTTTTAAGAAGAACACTTGGTGGGTACCAGGAAATGAATAGGCAACTGCCATGGTGCCCGTGGGCCCCACATTGGGGACCCCTGGTGTAGAGTGTAGCCCCATCTCCCTCTGTCTTTGATACCACTCCGTCTCACTACCAGTCCTCCTAGCTAGCTTCTCTATGGATGTAAGGATACCGAGACTCGGAGGTCATCCAACCATGATTCTGTCTGGTTGCAAATAGCCATGCTGAGCCAAAGCAAAAGCAAAACTCAATAAATTGAAGATGAACCTGAATGACACTAAACAGTGTGTGAACTTTTGAGGTCTTTGGAACCTTTATCAGGCCGGATGTTAAACACTAAACAAAAAAGGAGGATTTTTGCTAACTGTTGGAGGAAGCGTTCATCCTCCCTCCCTCCCAACAGTCTTCCGAGCTAGCAATTTTTTTGCATGCCACAGTGAGCTCTGGCAAGTCTTCACATTCTCAAACACTTAAGAACATAAGAGAAGCCATGTTGGATCAGGCCAAAGGCCCATCCAGCCAAACACTCTGTGGCCAAAACCCAGGTACTCATAGAACAATGAGCAGAGGAGCCAGGATTTGGGAGGAAACCAGCTTTCCATATGAGAATTCCAGTCACCCACTGAATAATGGTACTGGAGACAGGGAGATTGAAAAACAGGAAACAATATAACTTGGATATTGCGCTGCTTGATCGCCAACAAAGGACAGAGGCCACACACTAGATTATAAAAACTCATCATATGCTTAAAGGAGAATGGGTAAGGGCCTGTGGATATTTTATCCAAACAAAAGAATTGGATGAATCCATGGTTATCAGGTTTATCAGTCAAAGAAGAAATTAAAGGAGGCTAGATTGCAATCCTTCTCCCTAGCATCTAGTTTTCTGTGGGGGAGGGGAGTGTTGTATGAAGGCTCATCCCATTCTGAGTCCCACCTACACTCTGAAGTGGGACAACCTAAATACCAGTTTACCACCTCAGTGAAATTACCAGCTGTTGGGAACTTACAGCAGTGAATGGATGCTGTCACTACGGGGTCAGAGTCAGAGGCCGCAGGATTCTAATCAACCCATATTATTGGCAGGTTTTATGTCAATAACTAATCAAGCCTGATTTCTAGTGGGGAGTTTCCCAGCAAACCCAGTTGCCAGCTGCATTAGGGTTGCCAGATATCCCATTGGAGGTGGGGGTCCATCGCCACCAGCCCCCAACAGCCCCACCGCCAATCAGCTGGCTGGCTGGGGGGCTTACCCCAAAAAAGAAGGAGGCCCAGCCGACGTGCAGCAACGTGTCTGTCACTGCCCACGTGACCTGGAAATGATGTCATCAGATCGGGGCGATGCTCTGGTATTTGTGCAAAAACTCAAGAGTTTTTTCCCAAGTACCAGAGTGCTGCCCTAATGTCCCTGACATGATGTCATCACTTCCGGGTCACGTGGGCAGTGATGTAGGAGCATTGCTGCAACGATGGCTGGGGCTCCCTCTTGTTCCTGGACAGTCCCCCCCATCCCCCACTGGTTGCCAGGAGGGAACTGAGCTGGGGTGAGGAGACGTGGACCTGGTAATCCTAAACTGCCTGTCTGTGCTGAATTCCAGCAACCAGTCTCACAATGATCTCACTGGGAAGAAAGGGTCTTTCTGTAATGGTTTTCATTTCTTTTCTTTTTTTAAGCTTTTATTTTCAGTTTTCAACATTATTAACATTCCAACTATACAGTTTTCCCATACGATAGAGTCTTAAAAATTTACTAAATTTTTAATCCATTCATACACCCTTATCCACCTCTTATGATGTACCTTTTCATTTTTGTTTTGAAGCATCAAACTCAAATTATCCATTTGTGCTAATTCTAGCATTTTGGATGCTAGATCTTCTCTAGAGGGTATTATATCACTTTTCCAGTTTTTTGCCAGTAATAAACGTGCAGCGGTTAATATATATGACAACATATATGTTTCTTGCAAATTATATCCATTCGGGATCATGTTTAACAAACATATTTCACGTTTTAATGCTAAATTTTTCTCCAATATTTCTTGCAATATTTTTCGTACTATTTTCCAATAACCTTGTATTTTACCACATCTCCACCACATATGGTAAAAGGTCTCGACATTAGCTGTACACTTCCAGCATTGGCTGGAATAACCGGGATAACATTTGGCTATTTTATCCGGGGACCAGTACCATCTGTGGAGCATTTTATATACATTTTCCTTATATGCTATGGCTCTCATATATTACACATATTTCCAAATTTTTGCCCATTGTTCAAGTTCTATACTCTCTCCTAGATCTTTCATCCAAATATTCCTAGCATGTTTAATTGTTTCATCTTGTTCATAATCATTCAACAAAAACCCATACAACTTCTGTATTAATCATTTGAAGACAACCAGATCTTATCCAACTCATTATTTTGATCTTCAAAACCCCTAATCACATCTTTTTTGTATCTAACTCATAGCATTATCTGTTCCCACCAAGATAAATTATTTTCACGTGTTAGCTTTTCTTCTGATTTTAATTTATTATTTCTACTTAATAGAGTTTGGTAACTTTCCTTCTTACTCACTGTTATTAAAGATAAGAATATGGAGCAGAGGTCCATCAGTGGCTATTAGCCACAAGGTATAGATAGGGACTCTGGGGCAAGTAATGCTCTGTCATCTTGGTGCTTGGGGGGGGGGGGTCAACAGTGGGAGGGCTTCTAATGTCCTGGCCCCACTGGTGGACCTCCTGATGGCACTGGTATTTCTGGCCACTTTCGGATACAGAGTGTTGGACTGAATAGATTTTATCCTTTCCGTACCATATATACGTGTGACACCCCATATGCAAATCATGTCCTTCTAACATCAGAGTTCTAGTATTCCCCAAAGTAAGCCATTCTTTTATCCATAGGGCTGCCGCTTGATAATCCATCCAAAGCCTTTTATTGGCATAAAAATAAAAATACAGTAATCTGAATACACACAGAGTCAAATTAAAATTGCCAAGTAACATCACAGAGTATCGCCATACAGAAAAACCTAATTCATCATATCATTTATCAGGCCGTAGGGCCATGGCACTGCAGAGAAACTTTGCTGTTATTTCAGTTATTTCTGTGTCTGTGTTATCGAGCAAGAAAAGAAGCTTAAAATCATCAGGGGACTCTTAAAAATGGCCTAATATGGGATATAGAAGATCCCGACGGGACGCCAAATAGAGAGGGCACTGGAAGAGAACATGGGCAACAGTTTCAACACAATCCTTCCTACAAGGACAGCACCTGCTAGGATAGGGAATCCCTTGGAATCTGCCAGATAAAATAGCTGAAGGAAGAACATTAAATCTAGCCAAGGATATGGCTCTACGCAAATTAGGAGCTATGAGTTGGTAGAGGTATACTGCTGGAAGATTTGCATTAGGAATAATCCCCAGATGTAAGAGAGAACAGGTTCTGTTAGCCAGGCTATAAAGAGTTTGTAGCTCTGATCCCAATAATCTAGATTTTATTTTTAAAAAGGCCTCAGACTCAGAAAGCATATATAAGGATTCTAGGGACAAATTCAGGGCACTTATTTTGGCTTCGATGTAAGATAGCCATCTGGAATTATCAGATTCCTAAAGTAGTTGGTACATATAATTGAAGGGGTCAGAGTTAAAATGGAGTCGTAACCAAAATTTAATCGTGTGGATCCATGCTTTAGTAGCCAGCAAGTTCTGACCACACTCCAAACACAAAGCAGCATATGGAACACACATAGGTACCCCCATGATCTTTCGCAGAAAGGTAGAGTGGACTCGTTCAACTGAAATGTCCATTGAGTCAATCCAGAGAGGTACCCCATACAGTAACTGAGCTCCAGTTTTAGCATTGAAGGCTTTAAGTGCAGCTGGCACATACTGGTTACCTCGAGTAGAAAAATAGAAGCGAGAAATTGCTGCAGCACTAACTTTAGCTACATTAATCCCCCAAAGTAAGCCATTCTTTTATCCATAGGGCTGCCGCTTGATAATATATGTACCAATTAGGAACATTCATTCCCCCCTTTCTTTTCTATCCTGTAGAATTTTCCATTTTATCTAGATCTTTTGTGTTGCCAAATAAATGTTCTTGTAATTTTGTTTAATTCTTCAAAAAAGGTCTGATTCTTTAAAATCGGTATACTTTGGGCTAAGAATAGAAATCTTGGCAATATATTCATCTTTAATAACGCTATTCTGCCCATAAATGATAAGGGGATCTCTTTCCATTTTAACAAATCTGATGTAATTTCTGTCAATAATTTATTGTAGTTATTCTCTATTACGGAACTACACTTGCTTGTTAAATTGATTCCAAGATACTTTACTTTCTTGACCACTTCCATAGGAGTTGATTCTTGTATAATTTGTAAAGTCCTTGGTAAACAGTTTTTTGCTAATAACTTAGATTTTTTATAATTTATCTTGAGTCCAGCCACTTGTCCATATTTTTTGTAATGGTATCCATCAAATGTCTAATTTCTGTTTCTGGTTTCTCTAATACAAACACTAGATCATCCGCCAATAACTTATACTCTCTATTACCCATATCCTTCTCTGCTGTCCCAAATACTCCATTATGCGCAATAACTTGATTCGCCCTTTCCTCCCTTCGCAGAGAGATTTTCTGGACAGGGATTTAATTTATTTTTTTTTAGCAGACCAGAGCCCAGCAATAACAGTATCTGTCACTGAATTTTTGACCTACGTATGGAAATCAAGAGTAATACTCTGTAATTCTTGTAAATCATGTTAGGATTGTCTTGTATTTTGGAATATCGGGAATATTGGTTGATGTTGTTCTTGTACTACCCCTTAAACTTTCCTTTGCCTGGTTTACTTATGTTATGCCAATAAAGGTTTCTGTTCTGTTCTGAACTTATACTCTTCCCCTTTTATTTTTAGCCCCTTTATTTGCATATTCCCTCTAATAGAGTCATTTAGGGACTCCAACGCGAAGATAAACAGTAAAGGTGAAAGCGGACAGCCTTGCTTAGAACCTTTCTGTATTTCTATATTATTAGTTACATCTCCATTTACTATTATTTTTGCAAATTGTGTTTTGTAAATAGCCTTTACCATAGTAAAAAATTGCTGACCACACTGTGCCTCATTCAATTTCTGCGGTAAAAAGTTCCATGATAGATTGTCGAAAGCTTTTTTGGCATCTAGGAACATTAAGATAAGTTCTATATCTGGATGTTCTTCATAGTATTCTAGGACATCTATTATTATTCGTAGGTTATTTTTCAATTGCCTCTTAGGTAGGAAACCCATTTGATCTTGATGTATGGTTTGAGATAATACTTTCTTTAATCTGCTTGTCAGGATCCCAGCAAATATCTTATAATCCGCATTTAACAGGGATATAGGTCTATAGTTCTTAATATCACTTAGGTCTGAATTAGATTTAGGAATTAATATAATCAATGCATGATTCCAAGATTCAGGCATCCTTTCACATTGTCCTATTCCCTGTAAGAATTCTTTAAACGGGATACAAATCTGTTCCTCAAAAATTTGATAAAATTCCACCGGGATACCATCTGGACCTGGAGTTTTTTCCCCCTTTTCTGTCTTTTGATAGCTTCTGTTACCTCGCACATTGTTATTGGGTCATTCAAAATTTTTCTATGTTGCTCGTTGAATTTTTTCATGTTTTCCTCCAAATATTTTATTAAATCTTCATCATGTATCTCTCGTTGGTATAGATTTCTATAAAAATTTTCCACTATGTTTTTAAGATCTTGTATATCAAACTTCTCTTCATTTTTTTCATTTTGTAGTTTAATTATCAGACGTTTTCCTCTTTCTTTTCTTACTTTATATGCTAACCATCTATTTGGTTTATTTAGGTTTTCAAAATAATATTGTTTAGTAAACTCAATTTTTTTTCCTATCTCATAATTTAGCAATAAGTTCATTTTATGATGCAGAAGGTTTAGTTTTGTTTTTGCGGTCTTGGTATCTGTTGTGTTTTTCAGGGTGTTTTCTTGTATTTTGATGTGATTAAATAATTGATTATAATCCTTCTTCCTTTGTTTAGTTTTCCATGCACTTTGGTTTATAAAACGCCCTCCCATATAAGCTTTAAATGCATCCCATATTATTTCCATCGAGGTATCCCCTTTGTTGTTTATCTGGAAAAACTCTATAATCTCTTTTCTACACTTTTGAACAAATTTTTTATTTCTAAGCAGTCTTAACTTCATTAAACATCTGTTTTTCTTACTTTCCTCTTTTAGTGTGAGAAGTATAGGGTTATGGTCTGCAAATGTGTTCGATAGGATTTCACACTCTACCATTTCCCTTATCATATTGGTTGACATCCAGATCATATCGATCCTTAACCATGAATTATGACGTGCCAAGTAATAGGTGTAGTCACGCTTTTGTGCGTTTCTAGTTCTCCAAGCATCAATTAAATTATACTCCTCCACTATTTGTCTAAAGTTTTTTGGTATTACATTGCCCATTTTGGTTTTCATTTCTGTTGGCAGCCCACAGTAACTGTCAGCCCCCAGTGACTCTTAACCCTGTCACTAAACCTCATCCTGCTTGGCAGATGTTTCCTATTTTTGTAAGCCTTCAGGCTCTTCCTCTCTAAGTTGATTCATGTCACTTCATAGTTTGGCTATGATGGGGGGTCCACAGCCAAGCAACCAAGCAACAGAGCTGAAGAAAGACATGGTAAAACAAAGGTGTGCCGGAACTCCAGTCACAAATATTTGCTGCCTTAAACCCTGTCACGGCTCAGGTGGGGTGTCACCTGACGCTGCCACCACTCTGGATTTAGGTTCCCTTGAGAAGGCCCAGAGTACCCTCCCAAGACCTTCAGACCTCCCTTTTGGCTGAATAATAGGCATGAGGACCAGGCAGAGTGAAACAAGAAAAATGTTTATTTTATAGGAGGTCAAACAACAAGGTGCAGGTTAATAACAGTAAGTGGGTGAAAAGAAATCTAATGCCCTAACGTGTCTAAATATACTTTCCCTAGCTCACTAAATATACTTTCCCTGGCCTTACACTACTCACCCCTCCCTCAGGATGAGGGTTTTCCCCTGCAGCAGCCTTTCTTCTGGCTCTGCCCTCTGGAAGAAAGAACAACTCTTCCTGCTGCTCCATAACTTTTATTTCCAGCCCTCCTCTTTTCCTATTAGTCCATTTTGGCTCCAAAACCTCCCAGGGGCCTCACCTAGTGCTAGCCAGGCTCTCTGGGCCTAGTAGGCCTCTGGTAGCACAGCACAGATCATGACAAACCCATTAATAAGTCAAAGGGCAACATTATCTTTCAGTTTGTCATAGCACACATGAAGTTGCCTGATACTGAATCAGACTATCGGTCCATTCAGGTCAGTATTGGCTACTCAGGCTGGCGGCAGCTTTCCAGGGTCTCAGGCAGAGGTCTTTTACATCCCCTACTGCCTGATCCTCCCTCTTGGATGCACACTTTAATATGGTGAGAGGGTGTCGTGTGTGTCAGGGAAGCTGAGAGAAAGACTATAAGGAGTTTAGACACTGTCAAGAGGCTAAACTCCTAGCTGAATCACTTGAGGTGAAATGGTCACAGGTGAGACACCAGGCTAAGATGCACCCCTGCCTCCCTTCAGAGATCAGCTACCACATCAGTAGAGGAGAAGCTCCATTGGTGATGGGGGCAGAGGAATCTTTGAAGGGTAGCTACTGGGTGGCAGTAGTGGAAAGGTGACACTGGCAGAGGATCTTTCATAGACAATAGTACTGCACAGAAGAAGGCAATGGTAAACCACTTCTCATAATCTCTTACCTCGAAAACCCTGTAAAGTTAGGATGTTTCAGCGGTTATTAATTCATAGGGTCGTCATGTTGGAAGTGACTTGACAGCACTTAACACGCACACTAACACACGCAGTACCTGGTCCTTTTAACTGGGGATCCAGGGACTGAACCTGGGGCCTTCTGCATACCATACATGTGCTCCACCACTCAGCCACAGCCCCTCCCAAAAGGTCCCCCGTGTATCCGGCCACCCTTTGCAAAACATCTGCTCTTACTTAATGCTCCAAGTGGCTATGGCATTTGTGACAACCTTGTATGTTGCTTGGTTATCTCCACCAGATACCAAATAACAGATTGTCTCAATCTGAATGAGGTATGATCAAGAATGCTCTCCAGTTGCAGTATTTATGAATTATATTTATTCCATGGCTCTCCAGTCTGAATGGCCCCCCAAAGAGACTTACAGATCAAATTTGGAACAATAGAACAGCAACTCTTTCTACCACTGATGTACTTGTCCCAATGACTAAATGGTCAATTTGTGGTTTTGGAAAGAAGAGAGCCCTGGCAGATGGGGTTGGTCAGGGGTTCCTGCACTGGGAATGGGTGATTCAAGGATGGCATTTTCAGGCTTACCAGTCAGCCTCACCACCCAGGCTTTTCTATCCGTGTTGCAGCTGTTCTTTCTTTCTCCCTCCAAGTTGTTACCTCAATTGAGACCTTATGTACCTGTATTCGGATTAGGAAACACAAGGGAGCCAGAGACCCAGAAGATTTTAGTTAAAGCTTTATTGCTAGCAAAGCGGAAAAAACTTGCAATGGGTTTTTCCGAAGAGCATGAAGTTACATCCGTGCTTAATATACAGTTTCAACAAGCGAAGGCGTAATCCTTGTATGGTTATCTTCCTAAAGATACGTGTCAAAGATCTATTCTTGGGACTTGACATTTCACCCATGCCAAGTTCCTGTGCTTCCATGTTATCAAAGGCTGGTAGATGTTTCCCGATTTAGCATCCCGCCCAAGCATACCTGGGTTCCCTAGATACCAATCCTTTGAAGTAATTTTAACTTCTATGGATATGTTTCTCAGGTGCACATTAATTAGTATGCATAGTTAAGAGTCGGCTAGGCATAACAGCTAATGGTCAAAGGCTTAATCAGTAACCTCTGGCTCTTGCAGCAAACGTGAATAAATTACCCAAAGCCTCTGTGCTTTTGGGGTCTTTGCTATAAGGCTGTTGGGGGGCCTAGAGCTAGCTAGGCCAAGATCCATCAAAGTGATAATTCCCAGTGGGTAGCAATATTAGTGTGCAGCAGCAAAATAAAACAGGAGGCTAGTGGCACCTTAAAATCTATTAACAGTTATTCCAGCATAAGCTTGTGTGAGTCAAAGATCGCTTCATCAGATGCAGTGAAGCTAATTCATGGAACCTTATGCTGAAATGAATGTTGTTAGTTGTTAAAGTGTCACTTGCTTTATTTGCTTTATTTTTGTTTCCAAATGTTGATTGGGACAGGGATGGGGCTTTCTTGCTTGAGCTGAGCACCTCTGGGAGCTTTTCTGCATTCTTATTTTCATTGCTTTTGTGTCGCTGTAGCTTTGGGATCCCCCCCCCCCCGTTCTGCAGGTGTTTTATGCCAGACATAAAATGATGTAATAGCAAATCGGTCAACAGAGGGAGCCAGTTTGGTGTAGCGGTTAAGTGCACAGACTCTAATCTGGGAGAACCGGATTTGACTCCCCACTCCTCCACTTGCAGCTGCTGGATGACCTTGGGCAAGCCATAGTTCTGTCAGAGCTGTTCCTGAAAGAGCAGTTCTTGAAAGAGTACTCTCAGCCCCACCTACCTCACAGGCAATGTTCCCTCTAAGCTATTGAGTCTTGTGAGCAAATATTCTACTTTGTGAGCTACTGGCATTAAAGTTGTGAGCAAGCAATTCAGCTACTGCGTAAATTAGTTTGCTCTGGGGCCGTCCTTCCTGAGCGAAGAGAAAAATCTGTGAGCCGGAGGCTAAAAAACTGTGAGCTAGCTCACACTAACTCAGCTTAGAGGGAACACTGCTCACAGGGTGTCTGTTGTGGGGAGGGCAACCCTAGTTCTAGTGCATGCTGTAGCTAATGGGGGTGGGGTGGGGTGGAGAATACACTCTGCAGAACCATAAAGAACCTCTCCTCTGCACATCCACATTTCCAAACTTGTAGGACTGAGGCCTTTCTGTAAAGCCCTAGGTAGCTGTTCTGAGAAAGTCTCTCCCACCCCCAGAGTCTGAGGGGCCCTGCCCCAATTCATATTGCTATGAGTCGGTTTGAGAACACTGGCATGCCCACATATACACAGCACAACCAAAATAACAGATATGACTATGTTAATGATAGATATTACACCCTGAAAATACATTCTGAGGTAAAACAGTAATTTATAGGAACTTGGAACTAAAACTGATACACAAGCAGCTTATTTTTCCAGTGCTCCATTACGACACACCCACCAGTTCAGCTCACCCCCCTCAAATGCTTTATTTGAATCATTAAAATGTCTTGCGGTAGACCACTCATAAGATTCCTTCACCATTTCTCATTTTGATAGGAAGGGACATTTGAATGATAGGGCTACCAATTCCACTTTGGGGAATTCCCAGAGTTTTGGGGGCTGCACTTGTGGAGGGCAGAGTCTGAGGAGATCTCAGCAGGGATGTGATACTGTAGAGTCCTTCAGGGGAAATTGATCTCTGTAGTCTAGAGACAAACTATAACTCCGGGAGAACTCCAGGCCCCGTGTGGAGGTTGGTTGCTCTAGCGTCCAAAGGATCATTTGGTCCCACATCAATCTACATGTTCACTGAGATCCTGTTCAGAGGTCCTTCTCTGTATTGGCAGAATGAGTTTTGTTCATGATGAATTGTGCTGTGAAGCATTCCAGTTACAGAAAACAGAGAAGTGTTTAGCTTCTAGCTGGATGGCTGACAGGAAGAGAAGAGTGGGAAGAAGTGGTAAATAGGCCAGACATTAGACATTACAAAGTCCTTGTGTTCTTTGGGAAAACACTCGAGGTCTATGCATCAGATGTCTGATGGGACTTTCCTGCCTCCGCACACACCTGCTGGCCCTTTTCTGCTTGCAAACAAATGAGAAGGGCCCTTTTTGGCTTGCAAACAAATGAGAAGGGAGAGGCAGTTTCTCCCACCTGTTGTTTTCACATCCAAATACAGCAACAGGGACAAGCTAAAACTGCTCCTCTCTGCATGCTTAGAAAAGCACCCACAAGTGCATGGGAGGCAGAAAATGCCCAGGAGAGGTCTTATGCAAAATCCGCCTGATTATCTCCAACAAACACAAGGGCTTTGTAACCTGTAGACAAGCCGTTAGTGAATAGCTAGAAGGAAGGAAGTAGGCCTATTCCTGACTTTGTTCACTTGCCCCCCCCTTCAGGATCTTCTTGTTTTGCACACTTGATGTTGTATATTTCAACTCTACTCTCCCCAACCAGAGTATGGGGCAGATGCACTCTGATTCTAATACACACAGAGAGACAAAAGGTGCTTTGTTTATTAAAATATTTTTACTTTGCATTTCCCATCAGGGTTCAGCCCTGATAAATGTGAATACGGGTACTTACAGCTTACGAGAGCTGGAAACACACTACTAATGGGAGTTCTTTACCATCACTCTCATTTGGAAAGGCATTTTTACAAGCATACAAAAAGTGATTTTACAATTCTGATCTCATCATCCTAACATAAATGACATAAGTCTACAGCGAGAGCTCCAGTGTATCACACCAAAGGTTTATCTACTGTAGTTCAGCACTCTCTTCCCAGCAGTGGCGTTCCCTCTAAACTGAGTTAGTGTGAGCTAGCTCACAGTTTTTTTAGCCCTCCGGCTCACACATTTTTGTCTTAACTCAGGAAGGATGGCTCCGGAGCAAACTAATTTATGTAGCAGCCAAATCGCTCGCTCGCAACTTTAATGCCAGTAGCTCACAAAGTAGAATTTTTGCTCACAAGATGCCACAGCTTAGAGAGAGCACTGGTGGCAAACTATGTGTTTCTGAGAATCGTTCCTTGCAAGGAAATTTAGGGTGGGAAACAGCAGCTTCCCTGGTGATGGAAATTGCCATCAATTCACAGCTGACTTGTCACCAAAATATCTGTACCATTGGTACCAGAAGTCCTATTTTTAAATACGTGGCCAAAAGAGCTATTTCAAATTCTTCCTTTCTTGGTGACGCAGGTTTCAAAGAACGCTTACCTTTATGACTCTTTATAACTCAAGAGAGTAGGTCCAATACAAGTTAGTCTGTATGTTAAAAGGTATGATAATATGGTGGATAGAATTATCTGTTGGAATGTATCTTGGTATAATATGTCATCAATATTAACCATGTTTGTACTGATATCATATATTATCTATTTTTGCTGGTTGTAAGCACTTTAATACAATTTGTGTTTTGTTTTCACTGTTGTATCAGAAAAAATAAAAAACTATAAATGGGGGAAAAAATTTCACAGCTGACTTCTGAGGACCCCCGTAGGGTTTTCGAGGCAAGAGATGTTTGGAGGTGGTTTGCCCTTGTCTGCCTCTGTGCAGTGACTCTGGGCTCCCTCGGTGGCCTCCCATCCAAGTACTGACCAAGGCTGGCCCTGCTTAGCTTCTGACCGCCAATGGGATGGGCTAGCCTGGCCCATCCAGGTCAGGGAAGCAACTTCTCTAGACCTATCTAAATTAATTTTGTGGCTGAATACAGACATCTAAATTTCCCACGCACAGCTATATCATATTCAATTAGGACAGGACATTTCATTTGTTAATCATTTTTATACATCTTGGGAAACCAAAGAAGATCTTTGTGTTTGGGGGGGGGGGGCTTAAAAACTGTAAACAATGAAAAGTGAGTCTATCCGGACCTCATGGGGTACACCAACATGTCTCAGAGCTGCCACACACCAACTATGCTCAAACGGAACAAGGCTGATTTACGCCTGCTGTGGGTCAGGCCCAATTGATAATTTTATTTATTTACATTGATCACACTGTCCTCCTGTCCTCCATTTTTATCCTCACAACAGCCCTGTGAGGTAGGTTAGGCTGAAAGTGTGTGCCTGGCCGAAGGTCACCCACCAGGCTTCTATGAGAGAGTGGGGATTTGAAACTGGGTTTCCCAGATCCTAATCCGATACTTTAACAACTACACCACACTGGTTCTCATCTTTGGGTTTGTCATGCATTGAATTCAGTGCCCAGAAATCACTTTACTTGGGATAACACAGTTTAGGTTGAAAAAAATTGGCACATAATGCACAAATTTCTCT
This sequence comes from Gekko japonicus, assembly GCF_001447785.1. Classification (NCBI taxonomy): domain Eukaryota; kingdom Metazoa; phylum Chordata; class Lepidosauria; order Squamata; family Gekkonidae; genus Gekko; species Gekko japonicus. Next base: position 50,635 of record NW_015160263.1, on the reverse strand, counting down.
GAATAATTACTAAGAATTCTCTCCCCTCAATCCACAATAGGGTTGCCAGATCTTACCTGGCTGCCAGAGGGGGGGGGGGCGCCTCTCCCTGTCTGGAACCTCTTTGGCATTTGTGGAAAGCACACACACCATGATGATGTCACCCAGAAGTGACATCATTGTGCAGGGCATGTAGTGGGGGGACGCTCTAACATTTTCTCAAACGATAGAGCGTCCTCGCAACATGCCCTGAAGGATGACATTACCTCTGGGTGACGTCATTGTGCTGGGCACATTGACACGAATGCAACACTTTGGGGACAGGGTCCTGCTGGCTGGATTGGGGCTGGTGGATCAGGGCCCCCGAAAGCGAACAAACCCCCATCCCCGTTGGGGGAATGGCAGCCATAATCCACATGTTCACCTGCAAGTGCAGCACTTTGTCTTCTGTTTACCCTACCTTCCATGGACCATCCATATATGACCTTTTGACATGTTAGTAGAGTAACCCTAGGCTTTCTACATTTCTCCTAATCCCGTTTCCCCTGCCCACCAGCAAGCGCCCTCAATGTGCTGTGTCGGGCTGACCCTATCTCCCCCGGGGATTATTCACAGTGCCTCTGTCCTATCCCCATCCCCCCCCCCACTCGCCAACTGTTTTGAGTCACATGATAGTCCTGATCATCACAGCAACTTTATCAGAGATACAGATAAAACGAGCAAATGTTAGCATGCGGGAAATTCTCAGAGATGAAATGGTAAATAAGACGGCTCAAGTCCCACTCTCACACAAGGCAGTTATGCTTCAAACTGAAGACACATCTTGTGATAGGAGACCTCAACATATTGCTCAACTGGGAAAGTCAGCTGTTTGCCCTCCAGACTGATGAGCCAACGGATATTTCAAACAGCACAATTCCAACAAGATTTGTTTGTCATGCCAGCATGTGAGGATGTATTCATGGTTCAGTCTGCAATCAGAAGTGTCATGAGGGCTGCATCTGACATACATGTCCCTTTGTCAGGCTGGGCCATGTGTGCCATAAAATGTAACGCCAGGTGCCGGAGATATTTTGCCACTGACCGTGACCCATACCCTTCCTCAGCAGAGCTCAGGGCCAAACCAGCCCTCCTTGCCCCTTATGGTTGCTAACTCTGGGTTGACCAATCCCTGGAGATCTGTGGGAAGATCCTGGAGAGGGCCTGCATTGGGGGAAGAGAGGGACCTCAGCTGGTGGTATAATACTCTAATATAGGCTCTTCCAGTCCACATTTGGAGTGGTTCCCCCCAGTTGCTCGTGAGCCAGATAAGAGCCCTTGATGGGCTGGTTCTGCCCCCCGGGCCATATGTTTGACATGTCTGGTCTTTGAACAAGTACAAAGATATCTTGCATTATTGACAAATATTTTTGAAAGCATGATCCAAGCTGGAAAAACCATTGTACTGATAGTGCTGCTGAAATTATAGGCATCCACTCTGCTATTCTGCAAGTTACACACTGTCTGGTCTTTCATGAAATTCTTCCAAGCAAGCCTATCGATTCCTGAATAATCTGATGTGCTGTCTGCATGATAACTGTCAATCTTATAAAAGTCATGCACTGATTCTTCAAAGTACTTGATAAGGAAAGAGGTGCTGAGCACAAAAGCCCGTGGCTGCATCCCAGGGTGAGATGATTGTCACAAAGCGAGGAGCTATTCAGAGTCTTTAAACTGAATTTCTTGGCTGAAAAGAAACCTAAGCTAGCAGAGTTGCTTGATAGTGCCGCATGGATTTTGAAACTAGTATATGTAGCCAACCATATTTGGGTTCCAAAATAAACTGAATCTGCAGGTGCAAAGATCCATTAACTTCATCCTTCCACTCTGCAACTAAGATAGAAGCTTTCAAAAATAGGTTAGTGGTTTTGAAGGGCTGATGAGGAAGCATATGATAAATTTAACTGCTCTGTTTGCATTTTAAAGCTGTAGCAGCAAAATGTACGCCCAGCAATATTTATTTTTATTTTATTTATTTTGGGATTTATACCCCGCCCTATCCGGTAGCTCAGGGGGGCTAACAGACGGCCATGCCGAGTTTAAAAATTTAAAACAATAAAACAGTATTACATACAATAAAATTCAGTGCTACAATAATTCATATAACAGACCAAGATGTACGACATCCCACATTGGCGGCCAATTTTCTTAATAGCATGAGCCCCAGGAGTAATATTTCCCAGCTCACGGGAAATTAATCTACCTCTCCAATAATGGGGCAGATGAATGATGGACTCTCAATGGTGGAATAGTGGTGGCAGCGGCTCCTCCTCAAAGGCCTGGCGGAAGAGTTCCGTCTTACAGGCCCTGCAGAACTGCACAAGGAATCATCTTGGAAGCCAGTTAGACTTTGAAGAAGGCAGCTATTGAAACAAGCAGACACCTGGGTGCGTGTCAGTTGAAGCTACTCCAATACTACTCCATTTTTGAGTGCCTCAAAATTTAAACAACCAATTACGAACATAATATCAATAACACAATATAATAATAATTTAATAACATAATATTAATAACACAATATGTCTTAATCTTTCACAGCAAAAGTGGGCTTTTTGTTCCTATTATGGTGGGACTCGGGTTCCTTGCTAGATATGAAAGGTTAAAAATCATTCCCATCTCAAACTCTGCCTTTCCCAGACACTGCCTGCCAAACAGCACAGGATATAAATAACACAAAACAAGGTCACAGTGCAATGAGTTACAAAATACAGAAAAATACCATGATTAATGGCTACCCATTGTATGCAATAATGTGTCTACAAATTATATCTATAAATCAAATGTACTATTAACAACTCATATCTAAAATTTAATTGACAATTTTATAGTTGGCACATCATGAACTTATTCACAACCTACACAAAATCCAACAAGCGTAGACTTCTATTTCACAATGTGGACAAAGTCAGAAAATTGCAGCTAAAAAATAGTTCAACTGGATGTATCACCCAAAACCATGAACTAAATGATAAATCTGTCCAAATAATTTAACAATTACAAATTGATAGTTCCAACAATTATGTGATAGAAAACCATAAAGGACAAAAGAAGCTTCAACTGACACGCACCCAGGTGTCTGCTTGTTTCAATAGCTGTCTTCTTCAAAGTCTAACTGGCTTCCAAGACGATTACAAGTTGTAGTCTGGAACCAAACAATGATTAACACACGGAGTAGCCAAAAGGTTCTTGCCAATGCAAGAGGAAAGCTTTGCTGTGCTTTAAAGATAGAGAGTTAAAAAAAAATCCCCTGTGCCATTAATGACTTCCTCTCTTAGCTATATCTTGTAAGATAAATTGAAAAATGTGTTAAATATTGAGCCCTCTATCAATAATTTCATTCAACATTGTTTTCCTTCTGTATTTTATGCCCCCCCTTTTTATAACCTCGTTTCTGTTTTCTAATGTAGAAGGTTCTTCTCTATCTGCTTGTCTGTCTTGAACAATGGTTGTTTTCCTCTTTTCTTTTTTTTGAAAAATTAATAAAATTATTTTTTAAAAAAATCTGACTGTCCACATTGTGAAATATAAGTCTACACTTGTTGGATTTTACTTAGGTTGTGAATAGGTTCATGATGTGCAAACTGTAAAATTGTCAATTAAATTTTTAGATATGAGTTGTTAATAGTACGTTTGATTTATAGATATAATTTCTAGATAAATTATTGCATATAACGGGTAGCCATTAATCACGGTATTATTATTTTTTTTTGGCCAAATGCCCCAGGAATTTCCAAAGATGGAATCAGCGATCTTTCTTGCAGTAGAAGAAAGAAAGAGTCCAGTAGCACCTTAAAGACTTAACAACATTTGCGGCAGGGTAGGAGCTTTCCTGAGTCACTGCTCACTTCTTCAGATACAGTGACTCACAAAAGCTCCTGCTCCATAAATGTTGTTAGTCCTTAAGGTGCTACTGGACTCTTGCTCGCTTTTTACTGCTACATACAAACATGGCTCAATCTTTCTTGCACAGGCAGCCCGTTTCTGAGCATCTGGGTGGGAAGATGGAAATGGAAACCTAACTTCAGTAGAGGAAGGGGGGGAATGACACACCAGGGACCGGGATTTAACCTCCTGTGAATCTAGCCGCAGTCATGCAGATTAATATCAGAAAATCTTATTCATTTAGAAAATGACTATCTGAAGAAGTGAGCAGTGACTCACAAAAGCTCATACCCTGCCACATATATATATATTTGTCTTTAAGCTGTTCAGGCCTGTACCCAGGATTTTGTGGCTTGTGGGGCAAATATTTTTGTGGTGGGACTGATGGGTCTGCCATTATTTTTCTGTCTGTCTCTAAACAACTGTCTTTAAAAAAAGAGGGCATGGGAAACGGAAGAGATGGGAACGGTGGAGGACAGAGGGAGGGAGGGAGGGAGGGTGGAGGAGACAATGCCACAGAGAGCATCCATTCAAAAACAGCTGCAGGGATTCTCAGGCCTGTCTTGGCTGCGGCCACGCATGGGAGCCTTACTAAAAAAAAATTTCAAGAGAAATTTTTGTGGGGGTGGCCTTTTAAGGAAGGGGGCAGAGCCCCAAATAGCCCCACTGTAGCTACGGGCCTGAAGGTACTACTGGACTCTTACTCTTTTTTACTGCTACAGACAGACTAACACGGATCTATCAAGATGATTACTGTAATATACAAAGCACAAGTGGAGACCTGCAAGAAACTTGTGGGATGGTTATCCCATTCCTCACACCTTTGCTTTCTCCCCTCTCCCCGTACTCCTCTCACACTCTTTTCTCCCTTCTGCCCCTCTTTTTCTTACTGTCTCTCTCCTCCACGCAAGTTACTTCCTCTCTCTTTCTGCCCCTTCATCATTCTTTGCCACCCCGCCTCATTACTCTTTCTCTCTTCCTGCCCCCCCACCCGATCACTCTCTCTTTCTGCCCCCACTGCTCTCCCAGCCTCCTGCCTGCTTCCTCCCCCACCCTGCACAGCAGCAGCGGTGGTGGTGGTGGCGTTGCTCCAGCCACCAACCTGCTTCCTCTCCCACCACAGCAGAAGCAGCAGAATCACAACAGACCTCCCAGCTACAGAGATCGATTCACCTTAGGGCTGCCAGCTCCAGGTTGGGAAATTCCTGGAGATTTGGGGGTGGAGCCTTGGGACAGTGAGGCTCGGGGAGGCAAGCAGCCTCAGCAGGGCATAATGCCATAGACTCCACCCTCCAAAGCGGCTGTTTTATCCACAGTAACAGATCAGTCACCTGGACCACAGTTGTAATTCTGGGTGATCTCCAGCCCTCACCTAGAAGCTGGCAATGATAGTTCTCGTGAAGGAAATGGCTGGTTTGGAGGGTGGAGATTATGGCATTATACCAGTCTGAAGTTCCTCCTCCCCTCAAACCCCTCCCTCCCCAAGTTTCCCCCCTTCAAATGTCCAGGAATTTCCCAACCTGGAGTTGGCAACCCTATTTCCTTCCCACCTTTATCTGCCTCTCTGTCTTTACCTGTCCGTCTCCACCCCCCTCCCCCACAGCTTCTACCTAGGAAATTACAGTCTTTCTCCACAGTGGGAACCAAAGCAGCTTACATGATTCTCTCCTCCTTTTTATCTGCACAACAACCCTGTGAGGTTAAGATAGGCTGAAAGTGTGTGACTGGTCCAAAATCACCCAGTCAGCTTTCACCACAAGATGGGGAGCTCTGAACCTGGGTCTTACAGACCCTACTGTAACTGCTGCACCACATGGGCGTTCATAGGGTGGCTGCTGTTGAAGAGTAGCAAGCAGCTGGGCCTACTTGAGTCATGCAAATCAGATGGTGTCAAGAGGGTGCCGCCTAGGTATGCCAACCTCCAGGTGGGACCTGGGGATCCCCTGGAATTACTGCTTATCTCCAGTCTATAAAGATAACTTCCCATTGAGAAAATGGCTGCTTTGGAGGGTGGACTCTATGGCATTGTACCTCACTGAAGTCCCTGTCCTCCCCAGGGTCCACCTCCCAATCTCCAGGAGTTTCCCAGCCTGTATCTGGCAACCTTACCCCCCCCACATACCCCCTGCCGGTGGCCAGGGGGGACCTGGGAACACTAGACTGCTGCCAGGCCTAAGATTGCCGAACCTCCAAGTGGGACCTGGAGACACCCCCCCCCATTACAACTGAACTCTAGACAGCAGAGATCTGTCTCCCCGGAGAAAATGGCTGCTTTGGAGGGTGGATTCTGTGGCATTATGCCCAGCTGAGGCCTCTCCCTTCCCCAAACCCAGCCCACCTCCTTAGAGTCCACCACAAAACCTCTAGGGATTCCCCAGGCTGGCACCGGCAACCCTTGTCAGGCCCTGGCCCCAAGGCTCCCTCCCTCAAAAGGCCAAAATAGGAATGGAAAGGGCCCTTCCCCCTCCCTTTTGCTGACAGAGCCAGTTAGAAGGCCCCATGTCCAATGTTCCCTCTAAGCTGTGGAGTCTTGTGAGCAAAAATTCTGCTTCGTGAGCTACTGGCATTAAAGTTGTGAGCGAGCGATTTGGCTACTGCAAAGATTAGTTTGCTCTGGAGCCATCCTTCCTGAGCTAAGGCAAAAATGTGTAAGCCAGAGGCTAAAAAACTGTGAGCTAGCTCAAACTAACTCAGCTTAGAGGGAACACTGCCCATGTCCTAATCTCTCACCATTGATGTCTGAATTAGATCCCTGCGAGGCCATTTAAAAAAGTATTGGGGGAATTCAACCCTCCCGGAGTCTGTAGAAAAACCTGTTGCGACAGAGCCCCCTGTTGGCAGAAAGTATCCGCATGGAGACCAGAAATGCAGTTTGTTGATACACCAGAGGGGGCGACAGAGCACCCACTGTCTGAATAAGGTCTTGTTCAAAATGGCGAAATAAGTTGCGTTACTGATGCCTTGTGATTCACTGTTCTTTTTGAGACCAGATACATCACAACTACAAACAGTGCCATTTTAAGCAGGGTTACATCCTTCTGAACTTACTAACTTCAATGGACTTAGAAGCCTGTAAGTCTCTTTAGAATGGTACTGTAAAGGAAGTATGAGAAACTTACTCGTGGTGCAGGGATATCCGGCATTCTCCCTCTCTAGTACCCAAGCATTAGAACTTGAGGTCTAACTAGCAGTAGATTTTGGACTGACAAAAAAAAAAATCTTATGTAATTTGTTGCCGCAAGACGGGGGACAGGATCACTAGCTTAAATGGCTGTTACGGTTGCCAATCTCCAGGTGGTAGCTGGAGACCTGGAATCACAATTGGTCTCCACCCGACAGAGATCAGCTGCCCTGGAGGAAATGGCTGCTTTGGAAACTGGTCTCTTTGGCACTATAACCTATTGAGGTCTCTCCCCTCCCCAAACCCCACCCTCCCCAGGTTCCACCCCAAAGTCTCCAGGAATTCCCCAACCCAGAGCTGGCAACCCTCGAAGATCTGAAGAAGCTGTCTTTAGACAATGGAAGCTTCTGCAGGAAATAAATTTTGTTAGTCTCGAAGGTTCTTTTAAGGCGAAGCGCTTTGCTTCAGGAGTCCTGGCAGAAACACACTCGCCGTAACCTCCGCTCCACTGCTCCACTGCACGATGCAAAGATATGAGGAAAGGAAACACCGGGGGAAGGAAGGAAGCCGACGCCGCCAGGTATGACTCCATCCCTCCCCTCAAAGCACTGCAGGAATCTCACAAACAAAACAAATCTTAGCCGTCGGCACAGGAATACACGGCGCGATACCCAACAGCTTCACCTCTTCCCTGGGATCTCCCCTAAAGACCGAGGTTGCAGTTCCACTTTCTTCCACAGTCCGTAAACGGATCCAGGCAACGTAAAAAGAGGAGCGTGGCGAATATCCGAAAAGCCGACAGGTGCGGGTGGGAAATCGTCACGGTGAATTCAGGAGACGAAAGAACCGCTTTCCTTTGTAAATCCATCGTTTACAGGCTACTAAGATCGCTTCGGAGGAATCAACACCGGGTGCTGCTCGGCAGACGGGAGAGAGCCGTCTGAAGTACTGTGCAGTCTTCAAGACTGTCGGAGTGACTAAGCATCAGACAGTGACCTCTAGTGAAGATTTTATGATACAGCAAAAGGAGGCCAAAGCACATACCTAACTACAGGATGCATTAGAACAAAGTTTGAGTCCCGCTTTAAGACTGACCAACAAAGTTCAACTCAAGGTATGAGCTTTCGTGGGCATGTATCTACACACAAAAGATTATAAATTAAGGTTTCCCTTGCTCGAAAGCCAGTCGAATCCGACTCTAGGGGGCGGTGCTCATCTCCATTTCCAAGCCGAAGAGCCAGCGCTGTCCAAAGACTTTTTCCATGGTCATGTGGCCGGCATGTCTAAACTCGAGACACACGTTTACCTTCCCACTATTTATCTACTTGCAATTTCTTGCTTTCAAACTGCTAGGTTGGTAGGTTACGGGAGCTCACTCTGTCACGTGGCACTAGGGTCTCGAACTGCCGAACTACAGACCTTCCGGTCTGCAGCTCAGCGTCTTAACCTCTGAACCACCACGGCCCCACAAAAGATTATACTTTGAATTAAACTTTAATGGTCTTAGAGGTGCCACTGGACTCCAACTTTGTTCTGCTGCTTCAGACCAACATGGCTACCCACCTGAACCTGCAGGATACATTGGTTACTCTGAAGGATCTTGACCAGACATGCGCTCAGAGTTCCATAAAAAGGTAAAGGTAAAGGTTCCCTTGCTCGAAAGCCAGTCGAGTCCAACTCTAGGGTTGCGGTGCTCATCTCCGTTTCAAAACCGAAGAGCCAGCGCTGTCCAAAGACATTTCCGTGGTCATGTGGCCGGCATGACTAAACACCGAGGCGCACGGAACGCTGTTACCTTCCCACCGAAGTGGTACCTATTTATCTACTTGCAATTTCTTGCTTTCGAACTGCTAGGTTGGCAGGAGCTGGGGCCAGAGACAGGAGCTCAGTGTTCCATACTCAGAATTTAATTCCCAAGGAGGGGGGAGGGGGAGATTTGGATCATGACCACAGAATAGAAGGGGATTAAACCTTCCTCCAGCCTCCATTTTCCTGACCTAAAATGGCCCAGGGAGCCGCTGTTAGTCTACTGAGGGAACTTCTGCGTACTAAGGGCCTTGTATAAATTTCCCCAGCAGGGCAAAACGTGCTGCTGATTGTTTCAGGCCAGGCTGGGGGGGTCTGTTTCAGGCCTGGAATCAGTTTGGGGGGGGGGAGCAGTCTAAGGCTTTTAACCCCGAGAGCCACAGTCCTAATCTGAATTGGAATCCCACATGCCTGGCCAGGGAGTTCAGTCCCAATGCAAAATTCTCAGTGCATGTCCAGGTAGGGTTGCCAGCCCCCTCCCCGGTAGAGTACGGGGGATTCCCCACCCCCAGCTGGTGCTTCTGGCCACCACTCTGAGCAGCGGAAGAACGATAAAATTTAAATATGGCTGTTGGCTAAGCTGTTGGCTAGGCTGAGTTGGCCACCTGTGGGAGTAGAGTTGCCAGCTCCAGGTTGGGAGATTCCTGGAGATTTGGAGGTGGAGCGTGGGGAGGGCAGCATTTAGAGAGGGGAAGGATAGGGTTGCCAGCCCCCAGGTGGAGCCTGGGGATCTCCCGCTTTCACAACTGATCTCCAGCTGACAGAGATTAGCTCCCCTGGAGAAAAATGGCTGCTTTGAAGGGTGGACTCTATGGCTCGATTGTACCATGCTGAGGCCCCTCCCCTCCCCAAACCCCACCCCCAAAATCTCCAGGTATTTTCCCACCCAGACCTGGCAACCCTAGGGAGGGACTTCAGCTGGGGTATAACAACATAGAGTCTGCCTTCAAAGCAGCCATTTTCTCCAGGGGAGCCAGGCTTACCAAGTACTTACTGTGATTCAGCGGGGGAGACATATGTCTTCGCAGGATCATTCCCACGGGGACAATAGACGCGTCGCACCATGCCGTCGCCAGGAAGTGACGCTGGGCGACGCTCTGGCAATGGGGCTGGAGATTCGATGGTACCATCAAGTTTTCAGCCCCATTGTCAGAGCGTTGCCCAGCGTCACTTCCTGGCGACAGCAGGGTGCGTTTACAAGGAGGAATGTTGCGGCTGGGGATCATGTGTCCCCCGACGAATCGCGGTAAGTACTTGGTAACCCTAAGGGGAACTGCTCTCTGTATTCCAGGCCATCCGCAGGCCCCACCTGAAGGAGGGCAGCCCCAGGTGGGAGGGCTGCAGGTGGGGACATGGTGGCTGGATGGCATTGCCAGCCCGATGACATTATTTCTGGGGAAAGTTTGGAACTGACAGCAGGTCCCTCTAGGGATTGTTGGTCTAGTGATTCCTAAAGCTACGTGCTGTCACTTCTAGGTTTTCCCTGGAAGTGATGCCATCGTGCCACTGACACTGCCAGTTTTTTTAAAAAAATTCCACCCCCTGCCACTCCAACAAGTGGCAGGGAATGGAAGCTCGGGGCAAGGAATCCCCTATTGATGAATCTGAACGGACTACCATTGGCTGAAAGCATTAGGGTTGCCAGCCTCCAGGTGGGGCCTGGAGATCTCCCGCTTTCACAACTGACATCCAGCTGACAGAGATCATCTCTGTTAAGTCGTGCGCTTAACAAATAGTCGGAGAGTGATTTCAGCAAGAACACAACTTTATTCTTCAACTCGAACACTTCTCCAATACGGATCAACATCTGATACCCAGAACAGCTTTTACATTGCAGCTGTCCTGCTTTTAAACATTTCCCGGCTAATATAGCCACGCCTATCATACACATAACAACCAATACGATTGCGCACATAAGAGCCAATCACGATCGTTCCCGCTCGGGGACTCGCTTGAAGTGATTGGATACACTTTTCCTGGGCTAGTGATGTCATTGGCTGTATTTGGATCCTAGCCCAGGATGAAGCTTAACATTGCTTCCTTATGAGATGATTCACATCAGATCATGCATTCAAGGCAGCTTTGAATACATTACAATCTCCCCTGGAGAAAATGGCTGCTTTGAAGGGTGGACTCTGTGGCACTGTACCCTGCTGAGGCCCCTCCCCTCCCCAAACCCCGCCCTCTCCCATATCCACCCCCAAAGTCTCCACGTATTTTCAAAACCAGACCTGGCAACCCTAGAAAGCATGGTCTTACTAACCGGAGAACCATAGAGTTTTCAGTGATTCCTAAAGAGGACTGATGTCACTTACAGGTTTCCCATTCCTCTGGGGCAGCCCCACTCCCACACTCACCGGCAACAGAGGGGACTGGAGCAACTTTGCAATGGGGGGGGGGGGGGAAACAGAGCCCCAGGGGGAAAAAATAACAATAAGGCCACAGATACGTACTGGAAGTTCTGACCATAACTAAAGCCATGTAAAAGGGACATTGCAGGATGCTGTGATCCTGGACTCTGACCTGCTGCTGGGGGAGTCCAACATCCCAAAAGTGATGTCCCACTGTCGGCCGATGGCCATTCCTCTCCCCCCCCCCCATGTCCCCACTGGAGATCTCCTGGGAGTGCAACAGATCTCCAGGTGACAGGTATAATTTTCCCTGGAGAAAATGGCTGCTCTGGAAGGTGGATTCTATGGCATTATACTCCACTGAAGTCCCTCCCCTCCCCAAACCTTGTGCTTCCCAACCTCCACCCCCAAAATCCCCAGGAATCTCCCAACCCAGAGCTGGCAACCATACCTCTGCCCCCCTTCCCCCCGTCTTCTGCTGATTGCCAGGCCGGGCAGGCCTGTGTCTGATTGGCAGGGCGCAGGATGAACTAAGAGCAATGTAAACGGTGTTGTGTTGTGAAGATACAGGTGCTCTCTCTGCAGTCAGATCTCCCAGTCTTTAAACAGCTCTAAAATTTATTTATTTATTTATTACTTTCGCTTTCTAGATGCAAGGGCCTCCGTGATACTGGATGAAGAAGTGTTTAACTTTCTCCCTTACTTTTGTTTCCTCACAGACCCCAAACTGTTGCCATCAGCCCTGTTTGATCCTTCATTTTTCCTCAGGAGGAACAACAGCAGCACTGAGGTGCCATTTAGATTAGGGGAAACACTACAGAAGTAGATCCAGAGGAGTGAGCCGTGTTAGTCTGTTGCTGCAAAATAAAAGCCCAGTAGTACCTTTAAGACTAACGAAGTTTATTGTATCATAAGCTTTCAAGAAACACAGCTCTCTTCATCAGGTGCATGGAGGGTATGAAGAAACTGGCCAGAGATATATAGGTGCTAAGGGGAGGGGGGAGAGGATGCAGAAAGTGCCAGGTAAATGCAAAGCAGTTGCAAAAGTCATGAAAAAGGTAGAATGTGCGGTCCAGGCTGGGTGTGACCCCTTCCTTCTATTGATGAATCTGAACGGACTACCTGAAAGACAGTCACTTCTGGTAATGAGATAACCATCCAGAGTCTCTATTCCATCCAAGTCTGACTGACTCAAATTTACATATGAATCCCAATTCAGCAGCTTCTCCTTGAATTTTGGTTTTGAAATGTTTCTGTTGAACTACGGTGACCTTTAAGTCCTTGATGGAATGTCCTGGTACATTTCCTTACTATGGAAGGAAAGGTTCAAGCCCGCCCTTTCCCAGACACTCCAGTCAGTCAGTGCCAATAACAGTTTGCACTGGAAGTCTGCTAGAGATGAAGGACTCATGGAGAATAATAGCCACAACTCTCTGTTGGGATTCTGAGATTCGAGATCGATGGTCGTTTTGCAAACACAAGAGTCACATTAGTAAAAGAAAAATATCTTTACTACAAAACAAACAAAGCATGGGTAGGGTACTTTGGATAAAAAGAAATAAAACAAAAGGTTACATGCTTACAGTTACTTTCAGCACTACATACTAACGCCTACATCTTTCTATCTATCCAGCGATTCAAGAGAGGAGCTTCCTGTGTGGCTTCACACAAAGGGCCATAAACCTTGTGAATACATTAATGCTAGATCAAAGCATTTCCACAAACAAGTTGTTAGTTGACCAATACAAAAGGCTACAGGTCACTTCATTAGACTAAGCAACTCCCTCAAACTTTCCTGCCTAGAATACATTATGTAACACAACATCCTGTTTCCTGACAAACAACACTTAACTCTGTAATGCCTGAAGTGTAGGCAACTTGAAACTCCAACACTCTCCCTCAGCCAGTTGTATGGGGTTGGTGGAGGACAACATAACCAGGGGTGTTAGTTGGGACAGACACACCACATCCTTTTCTTCCAGCCATGTTTCTGTTAAACAAGCCAGGTCAATTTCTTCTTCCAGTATGGGACTGCCAACCTCGTGGTGGTGGCTGGAGACCTCCTGGGATTACAGCATAAAAACATAAGATCCCTGCTGGATCCGAACAGTAGTCCATCGAGTCCAGCATCCTGCCTTACACAGTGGCCAATTAGTTCCTCTGGATGGCCAACAACAGCATAGAGGTCGAGGCCTTCCCCTGATGTTGCCTCCTGGCTCTGGGATTCAGAGGCTTAGTGCAACTGATTTCTAGGCAACAGGGATCAGTTCACCTAGAGAAAATGGCTGCTTTGGAAGATGGGCTCTATGACATTATACCCCACTGAGGTCTCTCCCCTCCCTAAACCCCACCTTCCTCAGCTCCACCCCCAAAATCTCCAGGTATTTCTCAACCCAGAGCTGGCAACTCTAGTCCAGCAACAATCCACAGAAGTGCTCAATGATCTGAAATTACATAATGTTAGTGTAGGCATGGGGAGAAAAGGGGCCCTGATATCATCAACTCTTGGGATACTACAGTTAGACAGACATCGAGCATCCTTACCAAACCCTGGCCATTTCTGATAAATCCCACCCCCATACCTACCATGCCCTGACCTGGAAGGCTTAAAGGTCAAATAGAATGTTTTAAAAATCATAAAAGCATATAATTTTTTTAAAAATCAGAACAAAGTTTATGTAAGGGGAATCTCCTAGAAAAGCACTCTTATCTTTAGCCACTTTCACAGTGCAATCCTAAACAAAGTTACACCGTTCAAAGTCCATTGACTGACAGCACCAAGGCACACTTTTGTGATTCTGAGGGTTAAAAACTTAACAGAAGAAGAATTAAGGGTGGCAGTTTAACAAGAGCACATCAATATAATTTACATGAGGCAACATTTTCTGAGTACATTGGCTCACATACCGTTCTTGCAGACATTTCCTTTCCAATTTCACAACCCCGTGTTTTTTAAAGCCACCCTGGACAGTTTCTTTCTTCCAAAGCCCATTCTCTCAGTATTTGTCCGAGTGGGAAGATGGAACGTCATGGGCCACACCTCAGGAGGAGAAAGGAAACAGATGACATACCATCTCCTGCCGGGACCCAAGGTACTAGGATTCAGTCCCTTATTATTTCTAAACGTAGATTAGGGAACCAGTGTGAAGTTGTTGTTGGCATGCAGGATTAAATTGGGGAGATCTAGATTCAAATCGCCGTGAAGTTCACTGAGTTGCTCTGAGCAAGTCTCCCTCTCTCCCTCTCTCTCTCTCTCCCCCCCCCCCTCAGCTCAACCTGCTCACAGGGCTGTTGTGTTAATAAAATGGAAGAGGAGAACTGCAGCTGCCACTCTGAGCTTCTTGGAAGAAGAGGGGTAAAAATACAACGCAGAACAAAGATCAGGAAATCTTATTAGTTATGGGAAAAAATGGGACAAGAAGAGCCCGGTGGCACAGCATCATGTTTTGTGCAGCAAACAGTCAGTCGCCCTAGAGGGTCAACAAACGGGGAATGGAGGACTGCTAACACTGGTATCCAGATGTTTACTGCATCTCAATATGGAAGTTCCCCTTAGCTAGGAGCCACTAATGGACCTGTCTTCCATGATTAGAAGAAGAGGAGGAGATTGGATTTATACCCCACCCTTCACTACCCGAAGGAGTCTCAGAGCGGCTGACAATCTCCTTTCCCTTCCCCTCCACACAACAGACGCCCTGTTGAGGTAGGTGGGGCTGAGAGAGCTCTCTATCGAGAGCTGCTCCTGAGAGAACAGCTCTGAAAGAACCTGTGACTGACCCAAAGTCACACCAGCAGCTGCATGTGGAGGAGTGGGGCATCAAACCCAGTTCTCCCAGATTAGAGTCCATGCTCCTAACCACTACACCAAACTGGCTCTCTGTCTAATCCTCTTTAAAAGCCATCTATGTTAGAGGCAATCACTACATCCACTAGTGCTAAATTCTACAAATGACTCATTAAGTAAATAAGCATTGTCTTTTGTCCATCCTGAATCTATTGCCCATCAACTGCCCATGAAGCACACCCTCTAAACAGCAGCCCCCCCCCCCAGGGGGACTGCAAGAGTGCAGTGATTTTTCTCTTTAGATCCACCAGCATTAACAGAGTTGCACTCTAGATTCAGGTGGGGTAGCCGTGTTGGTCTGAAACAGCAGAACAAAGTTTGAGTCCAGTGGCACCTTTAAGACCAACAAAGTTTTATTCAGGGTATGAGCTTTCGTTTGCATGCACACTTCATCAGATATCTGAAGAAGTGTGCATGCACACGGAAATTTATACTTTGAATAGAATTTTGTTGGTCTTAACATTGCACTCTGCAACCAGGAGCAGACGAAGTGTTATATATTGGGACTGAAACATTGCAAGACTGTGCTGCCAGAGACAGGGTGAGCTTGGAGCCGAATAACAATAGACCAACAGGATTCTGGCAGTAACCAATTAAGATGTAAAGTTTTGTAAATAGCCTATCGGTTGGGAGTGGGGTGTGTTGGGGGTGTGGCCTTTGCATGCAATATAACCGAGTTGAGGCTCTGGTCTACAGTCTAGTTCTTGCTGAAATCACTGAGTAAAGTAGAGCTGATCACTAGACTGGGAGTCCGTTCATCCATGGAACCCACTATTGAACAGGAAGAGTAGGGAACTAAACCTGCAGCCTCACCAGTGGGGGCAGGCACAGGTGGCTGTGATCGGAGGAGACAGGAAAGCTGCAATGGGAGAAAGAGGCCAGGTGATAGCTGGAGATCTCCCGGAATTACAACTGATCTCCAGGCTACAGAGAAGAGTCCCCCTGGAGAAAATGGCTGCTTTGGAAGGTGGGCTCTATTGGACTATACCCTGCTGAGGTCCTTCCTCTCCCCAGACTAGGCTCTGCCCCCCAAAACTCCCAAGAATTTTCCAACCCAGAGCTGACAACCCTAAGACCATGACCAGGGAGGCAGAACTGACCCACAACACAGCAGAACTGGGCTGTGGAAAAAGAAGGCAGGAGAAGGCAGCTGAGACTCAGATCCCAGACAAATATGTCTTGTGCCCAGGAGTCCATAGCAATCTGCAGGCAGCCCCACCTTTCTTCCCATCTCTTAAGTGCTTGCTGGACCCCAAAAGTCACTGAAGCAGGTGCAACCATCTCTGAGTTGTGATGCAGGTTTTTTTGGTGTTCTGTTTTTTAAAGAAGAAGATTGTGACAGACAACTTCCTCTTTGCGAGTTCTGGATGCGTTCTGCAGCTAGCTGGAAACTTCAGCCAGATGTTATAAGCATGGTCTCCATTCCATAGCCTGAAAATACATGAAGCTGTCTTATACTGAATCAGATCATTGGTCTATCAAGGTCAATGTTGCATATACTCAGAGTAGCAGACAGCTGTCCAAGGTCTCAGCTCAGGCTGAAGACTTTCACGTGACCTACTGCCTGATCCTTTTAAATGGAAATGCCCGGGATTGAACCTGAGGCCTGCTACCTGCAAAGCAGATGTTGGACCACCAGTCTGCAGTACCTGCCTACTGTAACAGTTCTGTTTTTCTTGGTCTCTGATAAAGCTACAGTTTCTGGAGATTGTTATGAGAAACTTACAGGTGAAATAACAAGGGTGATTAGACACAAAGGGACATCTTTAAAAGAAAAGAGGAAACTTCAGCCAGTGAAGTTGTTCTTGGTCTTGAATCTGTTCCCAACAAGATTACCTCTTCAGAGATACAGGAACTAGGGTTGCCAAATCCATCTTCCACCCCCAGTGGGGGACTTTGGAGGCGTTCCTGGGGGGGCAGTTCCCGGCACTTAAAGGAGCCGGCGTTTCCCTTTTAAGTGCAGGAGCCGGTGTTTCCCCTTTAAGAGCAGCTGCGTTTCCCTTTTAAATGCACGATGCTGGCATTTCCCTGCAAGCCTGATCTCAAGCGGAGATCGGACTTGGGAGGAAGCACAGGCTTGGGAGGAAACACGGGTTCCACACACTTAAAGGGAGAGAGAGGGGTGGCTGTGGGTGTTGGGGCTGGGGTTTCCCCCGCTGGCCATCTGGCAAACCGGGGGGTTTGGCAACCCTAACAGGAACCCTTGCCTAAACACAACCATACTATTTCTTCTCAACTGATGGTTCAAGTTGGTTCAGTTGTATAAATACGGGGACATGTTTCTGGCTGATGCCATACGTTGCCAAAGAGGGGAACCTATTGTGGTTCAGATCAGTTTACAGACTTACCCTCTGAGAGCCAGTGCTACCATCTTTGTTTTCACTGTTCATAGGGCTCAGCCAAGTCAGATATGTATGTTCTGTCCCTGATCTTGCAGAGTGCTTATGATAGTGCAAAGGCTTCTGGGAGGACCCCCTAGTTTGCATATCCTGCTGTCCTCTGCCCCCAGCCATGCCCATTCCATCCCCAGACAGATAAGTGGCTCTCTGAGAAGAGGTTGCCCAGGGGCCCTCAAAACTGGAGCCAGATGCACATACATTTCTTAGGACCTGATCCACGAGTCTTTTGACCTCAGTGGTGTCCTGGTTCTGGTGCTCCGTGGTCTGTTCCTGCTGAGTTTTCATCATGAAATTTAATTCCACAGACTATTCTCTGAAGCTTCGCTGGTGGGAAATCATCCTAGGGTTTTTGTTGCTGGGAAGCCTTGGCCTGAAGCTGGTTGTGATTGTCGTCATCTTAACAGGAGGTTTGTGAACACCCAATTCCTCCTCCTCCTCCTCCTCCTCCTCCTCCTCTCCTCAGCTCCCCTCCTGAGGAGCTTGGAGCTGGTAGCCAGGTGCCTCCTCTCAGCTCTTCCTCCTTTGAAGGCAGTGCTACAACTGATGCATCCCTCCGTCTCTCCCAGTACTTTGTGCAGAAAAAGATTTCCCCCTGCCAGCATGTCTGGCCCTGGTTTTTGGAGACACAACTGATCAGCTGCAGTTTGTGCAGCCGCTCCTTAAAGAAGCATCTCTTATAGCAGCCATCTGAACTGGCACTGACATTTCCCTCACCTCGGGACAGACCCTCCCCCTGTACAAGACCAGGGAACTCCCTGCCTCCCCAAACACCAGCAGCACACTGGCACCCTTTGTGCTGAAAGTTTGACTTTGTGGGCCAAAGTAGGTTTTACTTTGACAGAGGAGAGCCAGTGTAGTGCAGTGGTTAAGAGTGTTGAACTAGTATCTGGGAGACCCATGTTTAGGGTTGCCAATCTCAAGGTGGTGGCTGGAGATCTCCCACCATTACATCTGACCTCCAGTTCACCTGGAGAAGACAGCCACTTTTGGAAGGTGGAATCTATGGCATTATACCCCACTGAAGTCCCTTCCTTCCCTAAACCCCATCATCTTCAGGCTCCCCCCCCCCCCAAATATCCAGGAATTTCCAGACCTGGAGCTGACAAACCTACCCAGGTTTGAATCCCCATTCATGTCATGGAAGCTTGCTGGGTGACCTTGAGTCAGTCACACTCCTTCAGCTTAATCTACCTCACAGGGTTGTTGTGAGGATAAAATGGAGGAGAGGAGAATGACGTAAGCCACTTTGGGTCCTCTTTAGGAGAGAGAGGTGGGGTATAAATGTATTAAATACAATGGGTAGAGAAGGTTTGTCAGTAGGGATGCTAAGAACATGGCGAAAAAATTACTTGCCCCTTTAGCAGAAATGTAAGGTGTGGAAATGGGACAGCAGAGAAGAGGGGCCAGCAGTTCAGTGGCAGAGCTTCTGTTTGACATGCGCAAGGTCCCAGGTTCAGTCCTTGGCATCTGCAGCTAAAAGGGATCAGGTAGAAGGTGACGTGAAAGACCTCCGCCTGAGCCTTTGGAAAGCGGCTGCCGAGTCCGAGTGGACGATACTGACCTTGATGTCCTGATGGTCCAATTCCGTATAAGGCAGCTTCATGTGAGGCTTTTCATGGCATGCAAGTAAATGACTTCACCTGGCCAATAACATCCCATCCAGTCTCTATTAAAAGAACAGGACTTTCCCCCCCTCCCTCCAGGCTTGCCAGTTGTCAAATGATTGGCCTTTGATTTACCCCAGGCCAAAAGACAAACCAGATCCAATCACAGATTCCCCCAGGGTTCTTTCACTTCAGGTTTTGACATTTTCTCTAAGTTCCTGAGTGATGGTGGGAGGGTCCTGTTCCATCAAGAAAATCAACAAGCTCTGTATTTTAAATGCCCTCCCTGCCCATATTTTTAGGAGCACAGTCTGTGTGTGTGTGTGTGTGGATAAAGTGCCATCAAGTCACAGCCTGCTTAATTGCAATGCCATCACAGGGTTTTCAAGGCAGGAGATGAGCAGAGGTGGCTTGCCTCTACACAGAAGATAAGAACATAAGAACATAAGAGATGCCAATGTTGGATCAGGCCAAAGGCCCATCCAGTCCAACACTCTGTATCACACAGTGGCCAGAAGTACCAGTGCCATCAGGAGGTCCACCAGTGGGGCCAGGACATTAGAAGCCCTCCCACTGTTGACCCCCCCCCCCCAAGCACCAAGAAGGCAGAGCATCACTTGCCCCAGAGTCCCTATCTATGCCTTGTGGCTAATAGCCACTGACGGACCCTGGGCTTCCTTGGTGGTCTCCCATCCCAATAATCCCCATGGCCAACCCTGCTCAGCTTTTGAGATCTGATGAAGTCAGGCTAGCCTGGGCCATCCACAGCCTGTAGTTCAGTACAAAAGGCAAGGCATGAATGATTGGTTGAATGAATGATTGATGGACTGCGGCAGAAACATCTGTCACTATTTCACTCCTTTTGTGAGCCTACTAAGCCAGTGTCAGATCTCTTGCTGTTATCGGTTCAAAGGTTCCCGGTGTAATTGTCCAGTGGCGAAAGAATTCATACCGAGCGGGCTGCAGAAAAACAGGAGCGTCACGCATGAACAATGTATTCCACCAGCGCAGGACCTGTTATATGGTAAGTTTTCTGTGCCAAGCTACACTTGGCCATTTAGAGACCCTGATGATTTTAAAGGTACATGCTTACACAAAAAATGCCTCTCTTCCTCAGACCCCACCCTCTCCGCCCCCAAATCTCCAGGTATTTCCCAAACTAGAGCTGGCAACCCTAATAACAGGAAATGTTATACATTTTAAAAACAACCCGGAGAACAGAGTTTTCCTAAGCTGATTCACTTCTAGAGAATCCCCCCCCCCCCGAACAAGTAGAGCAAATTTTGCCATTTTCACTGTCACCACCAGAATAGGGATTAGAGACAGGGGTCATTTCGTAGAAAAAGAGGTGCAGGAGCTCATTAGCATAACATTAGCATAACTTATTTGCAGAGGCCACACCCCCTGACATCACCCAAAGTGTGTCAGAAGGCAACACCCACCGCTCAGGCTCCACTGGACTGTTTTGGATTGCTAGCTATGGGGGGGGGGGATGTGCAGATCTGTCCTTGCAGAAGAAGGAGAGCTTGTACCTGAATAAAACTTGGTCTTAAAGGTGCCACTGGACTGTTTTGGACCAGGGGGGAACTCTGCAACTTACCTGGCTGCTTCTTGCTCTGACTGAGGACTGCTGGGAGCAGGGGGTGGGGCTTGTTGCATGTGCCCGCCCCCTGGGCACTTTACTGCTGGAGCTCCACTCCTGTGCGCTCCTGCAGGAAATGACCCCTGATTAGAGATACACCTTTCTAGTTTTCTGAACACTAGACTATTTTTGTCCTTTAAACTCTTCTTTGAATTAAGAAATGCTTGCTTTTCCTGGCCACCTACTCGGAATTGCCATGGATGAAGGGGAATCCTTGGGAGTCTTGCTTGCTGAACACTTATGAAGCTGCCTCTTATTGAATCAGGGCTTTTGTCTGTCATGGCCATTATCATCTACTCTGACTGGCCAGAGCATTCTGGTGTCTAGGCTGGCCATTCCCAAGGCCCGGGTGGAGGTTTCCTTGCTTTCGCGGGCTCCTGCCCATTGCAGACCAGCTGGCCAGTGGGAGGGGGAGATCCCCCCAAAAAACAGTGTCATTCTGTACAATGAGCTGACATCACCCAGAAGTGGTGTCAGTGACATTGGGGGAGTGATGCTCTGCTCTTTGAGCAAAACTCTAGGGTTTGGGGTTGCTTTTACCATAGAGTTTTTGTCCAGAAGGCAGAGTGTTGTCCCCAACGTCACTGACATGCTGACTTCGCTTCTGGGTGCAGTCAGTGTGTCACATGACACCCTGCCCATCCCAGAATGGCCTCCAAAGCCCCCTGATGGCAAGATAGAGTGACCTGGCAACCATACTGGGGTCTCAGGCAGAGGCCTTTCATATCACCTATGGTCAGATTCTTTACCTGGAGATGCCTAAGATTGAATCTAGGACTTTCTATATGCCAAACAGACACTCCACCACTGAGCCACAGCCCTCCCCCCCAAAAAGTGTTAGATTAATTCAGATCCAGTCAGGTCCCTCCCTCCCTTTTCTTTGTACCTTGGTAACCATGGGCCTAATTAGGCTTTTATGGTCGTGCAGGCCATATAACACCAATTTAGTTAAAGGGGAAAAAACAAATTTTATGTGCATTGATTGGTTACAAAAAAGTAAAGCATATGAGTAAGCTAGGCTTGCCAAGTCCCCCTGGGGGGCGGGGAAAACCCCGCCCCAGAGGCCCGTTCCCCGCCGCCGGCAGATCGGGCCCTGGGGGGAACTCCATCCCAACGTGCACGTCACCCGGAAGTGACGTGGGCACGCTGGGGGTGGGGCCATGGTCACCTGAGGAAAAACTCTATGTTTTTCCCTCGGATGGTTGTGGCCCCACCCCCAGCGTGCCTGGCGTGCCCACGTCTCTTCTGGGTGATGTGGATGTGGCGCGCGCGCACTTAGCGTGCGCTCCAGCCACCAGGCAGGAGTCCCCCGCTGCAGCTCAATTCACACTTGGCAACCCTAGAGTAAGCAAAGAGTTGTTTCACAATTACTGAGTACAGGAAGAGGGAGTGAATAAAAATTGTGGTCTTCTTTCCCAAAGTGTTAACCCTACTACTGAGTTAAGAGGTTACCAGGTTTTTATTTCAGATTGTGTTTAGCTCTCTCTCTCTCTGCTTGCTGTTCCTTGACTTTTTCCAGTCAAGTCTCTCCAGGTTCTGAAAAGTTTTCCATTCCAGTCTTCTTCCCACGTAAGCCTCTACTTTTCATCACCCCACCCCCAAACTCTAAACAAAGAACAGAGGTCTTCCTTTAAATTCCTTGAGTCCTCTGCCATCCTGTCTGCTCAGAAATTATCGGTCTCCTGTAGAGTTGCCAGTTCCAGATTGGGAAATACCTGGAGATTTGGGGGGGTGGAGCCTGAGAGGAGGGCGGGGTTTGGGGAAGGGAGGGACTTGAATGGGGTATCATGCCACAGAGTCCACCTTCCAAAGTGCCCGTTTTCTCCAGGGGAACCGATCACTATTGTAATCTCAGGATGACTCCACTCACCACCTGGAAGTTGGCAACCCTAGTCTCTCGGTCCTGATTCCCTGAAACTCTATTCAATTCGTGCAGGCTCTGGTGCCACATCCAGAGTTATTTTAGACTGTTTTGGCTACCCCATATTAGGCTTGCCAACCTCCAGGTGGGGCCTGGAGATCTCCTGGAATCACAACTGATGTTCAGTCAACAGAGATAAGTTCCCCTGGACAAAATAAGCGATTTTGGAGGGTGGACTCTGTGATATTATACCTTGCGGACGCCCCTCCCCAGGCTCCACCCTCAAAACCTCCAGGAATTTCCCAACCCTGAGTTAGCAATCCTAATTAACATGTACAAATAAGCATCTTCCTAGGCTGGCAAACCAAAAACTAGGCAGGAGAAAAAATGATTCCCTACTTTCTGCCTATCTTTAAAGGAAGGTTTAACTTTTTGAGCATTAACAAGTACAAATCAAATGTTTACTTTGCAAAGATGTAATTTTTTTCACAGATCCCTATAGGAGAATCCTTATTTCACCCTAGGTATTATGGGGGGGGGGGAGACACCACAGTACACATTGTAAAAATATGCTAAGAACACTTAACTTCTTACTCTTCTCTCTATTTCTTGCAGCTGATGTGCATCTTGATCAAAACACAGCTTACAACGAACTGGTTGTTTCCGCCAATGAGAAGCATGTGAGGTGGAGTCTATCCCTGCAACATATGGTTGATAACTCCAGCAGATTTGATCTTAACCCCTGCGTGCTGGGCCGTGAAGGATTTACCTCAGGGATCCATTTGTGGGAGGCAGAGGTGACAGGACAAGCCTGGGCTTTGGGGGTTGCCAGAGGATCTGTGAACAGGAAAGGAAGATTCCTCAGTTACCCAGAGTGCACGTATTGGGCTGTAGGAAGTTGTTCAACTAAATTCTTCAAGTTTAATGTTGCCTGCTTGGACAGTCATAAGTACCAAAGGATCCAAGTCCTTCTGGATTATGCAAGAGCTGTAGTATTATTTTTTGATGTTGATAGTGGCCAACTGCTAGAGATATTACCAGCCAATTTCTCTGGTGAGAAAATCTACCCCATATTCTGTATGGGGTTGAGATCAGATATTGCGCTGCTTCCAGTGAGGAATATACTCCCGTCTTTTCCTTGGATTGCACCCTTTTTAAGCTATTTCTGAAAAACCTATGTTTTCCCATCTGGCATTCCATTTTTATGAGGTGCTGGTTTATGATGATTTCTAAAGCTTCTGCCTCAATAGCAGCACAAGGACTGATCTTACCTAATGGTATTGTCATATGGTTTTGGATTTGGTTGGTAATACACTGGAAGGGTTCCCAGAGAACCTGTACTACATTTTGACACCAACCCAGGGTTACCTGCCTGTTTAGACTCCACAACCTTACCCATCAGGAATTTGTTAGGAAAATAACATGTTACAGTTCTGTAATAGGCCCTAGAAGTCTCTGGCCTCAGCATGAGGTAAGTTAAGTCTGCACATAATAATTTCACACTGACAAACAAGTGCTCTAATTTTTTTTACTGTTATTTAAAAGGCAGCAGAATAAATAATGTAGGAGTTGTCACGTTAACAATTCTGCTACATTTTGTCATAACATTACAAACACTAAAAAACAAGTTTCTCTCTTTAAAATAATACTTTATTTTGTTTTTACAACAAAAGGAATAGTATATTTAGCTTTATTGACCCCAAAAAACATACAGTTTGGCACCAATATGAATATCCTACAAGAATGTGAAAAGATCCACCATCTTGCAAAATGATGGCTGCAGGAAAAATGGCTGTCTTTGCAATGCAAATAGTACTGTATACTGCTTTTATCAACCACAAAACATATATTTGTACACTAAAATGAGCGTCTTAAATGAATTTTAAATATCAAAATAATCATATCCACCATCTTAGAAAATGGTGGTTGCAAAAAAAAGTCCCCAAATTGGATGTCTACCCAAGAAAATTTTAAAGCACTAGTGTTCTGAAACACACAAAAACAATAAAATTCTACGTATGCATGTATATTTTTGTGGGGGTCTGTTGTGAAACCAAGAGTTAGAACACCTGGTTTTAGTCTTCTGGTTTGTCTTTCTGTTGTGTACCCGGGGAAGTCCACACACACGGTCGGGTCAACACGTGGTCAGGCAAAGGGCCCGAGCTTTGTCTCCAAAGACAATAGACTGAACGGATCCTAGCGCACACCTATCGGGAGGCTAGGAACCTAGAAGGGACCTATGGATCCAGGGGGGCACTGTAAATACCCTATCAGGGGAGTGTGTGTGGTGTGATTTGGGAATATAAGCCGGCCTGCGAGCCAGCTAAATCATCTCAAGATCTTAATGTACCTAAATAAAGTATGAGCTATAATCCCTCTTCAACGCATCAGCCTCAGTACTTTATACTTTTAAAAAATAATTAAAATATGTTCCTTTATGTGAAGTATTTAAAATATTCTTCCAACAGGTAAGAATGGGCCGTTACCAGTGTCTTATCATTTGGCTTCCTGCCCTATGGCAAACTAGAAGAAGGGATACTTGTCTTTTCTGTAGAATTCAGTGGAGTTTAAAAAGACCCTTCCTTTAATATACTCCAGTCGCCAATGGATATTATGGCAATTCAGAATGAATGGCTATGTGCTAGTCTTCCCTCTTTTTAAGCACCAAACGTTCTAAATTAATCAACATGATTTTACTTCGTTTTTATCTGAAGTTATGGCTGGTGCTCTTTCTTTGCGTACTCCTCCGCCCTCGCTTTAGCTGGGAGGGATCATTTGCTTCAGGCTCCCAGGGATACCAGACAGAATCATCGCTTGACTATCTCTGAATGATTAGCACCGATAGAGGAAATACCCAGGGGTCATTTGGGGGGGGGACGCGGGGGGACGTCATCCCCCCGGGTGAGGTGCGGGAGGGCGGGGCCTGGAGCTCCCTGCTGGTGCCCGCTGGAGGTCGCCGCCGGCTGTGGGGAGGACACACTTCCGGTGATGTCAGGGGGTGTGGCATATGCTAATGAGTTATGCTAATGAGTCCCCCTAGCTCTTTTTCTATGAAATGACCCCTGGAAATACCAGCCAACTTTCCTGAGCCATTAAACATAGGTATCATCAGCTAACATTTCCCATGGGAGCACTATTACAAATCAGAAACAAAGACACGTGTGTGCGCGTGTATGTATGTATATTTAAAAACCAAACAGAAAATAGGAAAATGAAAGAACCCAATGACAGAAATATGTTTCTACCCAAACTCTGAGAAGAGTTGGTTTTTATACCCCACTTTTCTCTACCGTAAGGAGTCTCAAATCGCCTTACAATCTTACAAACTTACAATCGCCTTCCCTTCCTCTCCCCGCAACTGACACCCTGTGAGCTAGGTGGGGCCAAGAGACTTTGGAGAGAACTGTGGCTGGCCCAAGGTCACCCATCAGGCTTCATGTGGAGGAGTGAGGAATTAAAGCTGGTTCTCCAGATTAGAGTCCACCACTCTTAACCACTACACCATGCTGTCTCTACCGTATGACAAAAAAAATGCCGTCCAAAACAGAATTCAGAAAAGCCCTGTTTTTCTGCAGCTTACAGGAAATACAATGGGCAATGCCCTTGCATAGTACTATGGTACAGATTCATTTGGAATGTGTCAGGTACTTCAGTAACTCAACATCAACAGCAGGTCCTTAAACAGGTTCAGCTTTATTGATCAGAGCAAGGTAAAGTCATCTTAGACTCTTTGAGTCAGGAATGAGGCATACAAAATGGCAATCGTAATTATAGTGGGTTCATACAACACCCCCTGACACCTAGGAGCCAATAAGCAATTAATGTGGAGCACGGGGAACTGGTTAACGGTTCAGAGGTGAGCGGGAGGCAACAGAGGCTTCACACCAAAGCGATGAGCGCTCAAGGCCAACGGCTAGATAAGAGGCAGAAGCAAGAAGCCGCTGCAGAGCATTACACATTCCAGAGTCAGGACAAAACACCATGGCGGGGCTACCCGACAGAATGCTATATGCAGTTCTAGTTATTGTATCTATAAAGGGATAGTAAAGGTAAAGGTAAAAGTTTCCCTTGCTCAAAAGTCAGTCGAATCCGACGCTAGGGGGCAGTGCTCATCTCCGTTTCCAAGCCGAAGAGTCAGTGCTGTCTGGAGTCTTTTTCCATGGCCATGTGGCCAGCATGACTAGACGCTGAGGTGCATGGAATGCTGTTACCTTCCCACCAAAGCGGTACCTATTTATCAACTTGCAAATTCTTACTTTCGAAACGTTAAGGTTGGCAGGAGCTGGGACCAGAGACGGGAGCTCACTTCGTCACGCAGCACTCGGGTCTTGAACTGACGAACTACCGACCTTCCAGTCTGCAGCTCAGCATCTTAACCACTGAGCCACCGCGGCCCCAAAGGGATATTACACAGCTGGAAAAAGTACAAAGGGAGGCAACAAAGATGATTAGGAGGTTGCAGCACCTTTCCTATGATAAGGGAAAGACTAGAGAGTTTAGAAGGAAATATGGCTAAAGGGAGACATGATAGAGGTTTATAAAATTATGCATGGAGTGGAAGAGGTAAACAGAGCCTTTTCTCCCTTTCTTGTAAAGCTTGAGCTCAGGGGCATCCAATGAAATGGTTGGGACATAGTTTCAGGACTGTCACGTTCCAGAGGTCACGGGACGTGCAGAACGAGCCCCGGGGACCCTGACAAACCCCGCAAGACACCCTAGGCATGACTCACCAGACGGGACGAAGTTCGAAGGTCCGGCAGTAAAGTTGTGAGCACGCGATCTGGCTACTGCATAAATTAGTTTGCTCTGGAGCCATCTTTCCTGACCTAAGACAAAAATGTGTGAGCTGGAGGCTAGAAAACTGTGAGCTAGCTCACACTCATTCAGCTTAGAGGGAACACTGGGTCCATCCACTGGGAGAACAGCAAGCTTGGAAAAGGAGGAAAGACTGAGGGGGGGCGGGGGGGGGAATAGAGCCACACAGAGATTAAGGATAGCCCAGGAGCTTACCAGTCCTCCCACTGTCCAGTGGCTGTGGCCACTATTGCAACTGTCAAACAAAGTCAGTCAACAACAAACTCCCCCTTACAATGGCCCCATCCACTTTCTGAATAGCTGAGCGGATGCCAGTGCTTTAGACATTCTGAGAATTCTGCATTGTGCCTGGAAACAGGAACGCTATCTGATACTTCCCATGACAAGTCTCATTATAGAAAGAAAACAGCATGTTTCCCCCTAAACTACTGTGATGATATGAAATACGGTATGAGAACTTGCATGATAGCATGTAGGGCCAGGGAGGTCTGATCCCAAATCCTGCTTAGCCATGGAGCTGACTAAGGCCAATCACCCTTCCCCTGCCTAAACTATTTTCATGCAATGGGATAACACCGTGTGTGAGGCCCACCTTGTAAGAACATAAGAACATAAGAGATGCCAATGTTGGATCAGGCCAAAGGCCCATCCAGTCCAACACTCTGTCTCACACAGTGGCCAGAAATACCAGGTGCCATCAGGAGGTTCACCAGTGGGGCCAGGACATTAGAAGCCATCCCACTGTTGACCCCCCCAAGCACCAAGATGACAGAGCATCACTTGCCCCAGAGTCCCTATCTATACCTTGTGGCGTCGGGTAAAGTAAAGGTAAAGGTTCCCTTGCTTGAAAGCCAGTCGAATCCGACTCTAGGGTTGCGGTGCTCATCTCCGTTTCAAAGCCGAAGAGCCAGCGCTGTCCGAAGACATTTCCGTGGTCATGTGGCCGGCATGACTAAACACCAAGGTGCATGGAACACTGCGCCGGGTAGGTCTTGTTTAAAGCTTTCCCTTCATTTTTTTCTCTCTCTAATCTAAAACCACACAAGTCCAAAGCTGCAGTAAGCCTCACAAAGCAGAGCAATACCAGTAATGCCTCTGTAAGTGTTATTTTCTCCCCTTCAGGACAAATACCGTTTTCGGGAAGTGATTTAGACTGGGAAAATGGTAAGCTGTGGTAAGGAGAGAGTAGGGATGTGAACGAGCTTTTATTTACCTCCATGAGAAGCTTTGACTGGCCATTTCCACATTCTAAGCCTCTGTTCAAGGGAGAGAACACTTCCAGGCCTCTTGGTCCCCCTGTGGCTTTTAATCAGGGGGTAGGGATGCCATCCTCCAGGTGGGGCCTGGGGATCCCCTGGAATTACAGTTCTTCTCCAAACTACAGACATCAGTGTCCCTGGGAAAAACGGATGCTTTGGAGGGTGGACTCTATGGCATTGTGCCCCGCCGAGGTCCCTGTCCTCCCTAGGCCCAGTCACCAAATCTCTAACCTGGATCTGGCACCCTTACCTCCCCATCCCCCGCCAGTGACACCCTACCAGGTTGTCATGTATCACCTGTACACACTCCAGGCACAGTTTATTCCAGTGCAAGCCTATAGGCCCACACATACTGGATGGAGGATTACAAGGATACTAAATTCCACTGACATTAGCACTGTAGCAGATCTACAGAGCTACTCTGCCCATTTCTCATCGCTGGATATTTTGGGCCCTGCAGCACGCTTTTTACCTTATGAATTAGAAACTTTTTAAAATGAGAAGTCCAACGAGAAGCCTTGGGACACATCATTATTATCTGTAGGGTGGCTTTTATACTAGCTGGCGATCAGTCCAACTGACTGCAATATGTAGCAAGCAATGGAATTGGCAGAGTGCACATGGCAAGCAGGATTTGTGTGGTGTGTGTTATCTGTGTGTTGCTGGGAAAACACTTTTAACCTAGCAAATTTAATTAATTAAATTAATTAATTAGATTTATATCTTGCCCTCCCTGCCAGGCAGGCTCAGGGCGGCTTACATTAAAAGTTAAAATGCATTAAAACACAGATGAAACATCATAAAACTCCTGTACATAACAAATAAAGTGCCGGTGGCGGTATAACATTACATAGTGATCCCAATAGGTCATGGTAAGATGGTGACAAGGGAGTATGGCCAGAGTCAGTATCCAGTATATCACAGGCTGTTGGTGTTGGCATAGAGGGCCTTACCACAGTTCAGTTGTTATTGGTAGCAGCTCCTAATCCAAGGCCTGGTGGAAGAACTCTGTTTTGCAGGCCCTGCGGAACTGTAAAATTTCCCACGGGGCCTTATGTCTTCTGGGAGCTCATTCCACCAGTATGGACCCGCTACTAAGAAGACCCTGGCCCTGGTAGAGGCCAGTCTGGCGTCTTTCAGTCCAGGGAGGGCCAAATGATTTTGAGACCCCAACCTCAGTGCTGTCTGGGGAACATGTGGGGAAAGGCAGTCCCTCAGGTAAGCAGGCCCCAGACCATATAGGGCTTTAAAGGTCAAAACCAGCACCTTGAAGCGAATCCGGTATGCTATCAGCAGCCAGTGCAATGCCTTCAGCACAGGCTGGATATGGTCCCACACAGGGAGACCCATCAACAGCCTGGCTGCTGAATATGAGTCCTTTGTTGTAAGGAACTCCGTTCTGGACAGGATAGAGAGAGGATTCTAATCTACTCCCACTAACTGGATGGATGGAGATGCCGGAAGTGTGTCCTGCCTTCAGGGTTGCAAGATGGAGAGAGGGAAAGAGAAAGAGCTGGCTGGAAGGAAGGCAGATTCCCTGAGGGTAGCAATCGCAATCTGCACCTCAAAGGGATAGCAGCAGAGCAGGAGAAAGGAAGGATGCACAAGGCTCTACCTGTCTCTTTCTCTCTCTGGTTCGTAGGGTTGCCAAGTTGGGGACTCCAGTGCTGCTTCGGAAGTGCGTGCATGCGGGCGAAGCGCACGCGGACCACAACCACATCACCCGGAAGTGACGCAACCATGTCGGGCACGCTGGGGGGGGCCCCACAATCATCCGAGGGAAAACCATATAGTTTTCCCTCGGATGACCACGGCCCCGCCCCCAACGCGCCCGACGCGCCCGCGTCCCTTCCGGGTGACATGCTGGCGCTGGGCACGTTGCGTGCTTTGGGGGTGGGGTTCCCCCCGGGGCCCGATCCACCGGCAGCAGGTAACGGGCCTCTGGGGCGGCGGTTTCCCCGCCCCCCGGGGGGACTTGGCAAGCCTACTGGTTCGCTATATTTCCCCTCTGATGTCTGAGGGTAAGAGACAGTGTAAAGTCCTTCATTTCCAACAGCAAGTACAGTTCACACCCTTGGTGTGTCTGCTTAGGGTTGCCAACTCCAGTTTGGAAATCACCGAAGATTTGGGGGCAGTGCCTGGGGAAGGAGGAGTTTGGGGAAGGGGAGGGAGCGCTGCTTTCTGAAGTAGCCATTTCCTCCAGGATACCCTGCAGTGCAGCCTGCCCTGACCTGGATAGCCCAGGCTAGCCCGATCTCCTCAGATCTCAGAAGCTAAGCAGAGTTGGTCCTGGCTAGTATTCGGAAGGGGACCACTAAGGAACATCAGGGTCGTGACCACCTCTGAACATCTCTTGAATTGAACACCCTACAGGGCTGCCATAAGTCAGCTGTGACTTGACAGCACTTTCCACCACCACGCTATAGTCTGGAAATCAGTTCTAATTCTGGAGAATCTCTAGGCCACTCCCTGGAAGCTATTTTGCGTCTCCCTCAATTGGTGTGAAGACTTGTTTTCTCTCTCATACCCTGACGAAAGCTACTGACCCTCCTTCTAGTGTTGTTTGTTAATGCGTTTTAATTAAATTATTTTATAATTTTTAACTGTACTTTAATTGCTGAAATGTTTTAATGCTTTTTTAAAAATGTTCACTGCCTCGCAGACCCTGATCAAGTGGAAAGGCGGTTTTAAAAAGTTTTAAATAAAATAAACAGATAAAAGTATTTGAGCGGAAGAAGTTGGCACATGTGCCAGTCTTGCAAAATCTTCCGGTGGCATTTTGCAAACTCATGTTGTTTCTTTCGTACATCCTATCTCAGCTATAAGCACCCAGTACTTATGCATCTTGACTCTATATGGCCCTTCCTGACAACTCCCACCCCACCCCCTATAAGTAATGAGGAGGTTTTGTTCCACTGTATCTGAGGAAGTGTGCTTGCACATGAAAGCTTTTACCATGGATAAAACTTTGTTGGTCTTAAAGGTGCTGCTGGACGCAAGCTTTGTTCTCACATTATTTAAGTAATTCTTGGGATCCTCATTCTTGAAAATTCTAGTCTCTCAGGAGTTGTTGGAGTGTGAACATGGAAGGCAGAGATTCACAGAAAGATCCTGGGCTCAGGAGAAGAAAGGAGCTTCACACACCACCTTCTGATGGGACTCAAGGTACCTTCATTCCCTTCATTATGATTCACAGGGCCTGGAGACCAAGCCCCCATGAGGAAAGGCTGAGGGACTTGGGAATGTTTAGTCTGGAGAAGGTCGAGGGGGAGGGGGGACATGATTGCTCTCTTTAAGCATTTGAAGGGCTGTCACTTAGAGGAGGGCAGGGAGCTGTTCCTGCTGTTGACAGCAGAGGATAGGACTCAAAATAATGGGTTTAAATTAAGGGCGGGAAGGGCAGGAACCGGCCCTACTTCTTGTGTGTGTTTTAAAGCTTAGGCCAGAGATGCTGTATTTTGTATTTTTAATAATTTTACTTCATGATGTGTATTTTAATAATTTTTACCACTGAGGAAGGAGCTGCGGTGGCTCAAGTGGTTAAGATGCTGAACAGCAGGCTGTGGAAGGTCAGTCGTTCAGCAGTTCGAGACCTGAGTGTGCTGCGTGACGGAGTGAGCTCCTGTCTCTAGTTCCAGCTCCTGCCAACCTAGCAGTTCGAAAGCAAGAAATTGCAAGTAGATAAATAGGTAACACTTCAGTGGGAAGGTAACAGCATTCCGTGTGCCTTGGTGTTGAGTCATGCCGGCCACATGACAATGGAAACGTCTTCGGACAGCGCTGGCTCTTCGGCTTGGAAACGGAGATGAGCACCGCAACCCTAGAGTCGGATTCGACTGGCTTTCGAGCAAGGGAACCTTTACCTTTTTACCACTGAGGAAGGCTGTGTGGCTGAACACATTAGGTCTTAATGGACTTTTAAACATTATTTACATTGGAATGCATGAAAGCTTTGTTAATTTAACATATTGTAACCCATTAGAATTTATCCTGTTGTTAGGCTTTTATCCCTAGCCACTTTTGATTACCAGCCATCAGTGCTTGCAAGCAGTGTTTCCCCGCATCATCTAAAGAGAGGGGAGTATAAGACCATAAAGTCCAGACTCTAAACCCAGCTAACTGCACCACTGGATCCAGAGGGGGTGTTAAAGTTAGTGTTGTTCTCCATTGTCACCATTTCAGCATGAACATTAATTCCACAGCCTCTTCTTTGAAGATCCACCGGTGGAAAATCATCCTGGGGGTTTTGATGCTGGGAAGCCTTACCCTGAAGCTGGTTGTGACTGTTATCATTTTGTCAGGTAAAATTCTTACTAAGTCAGGTTGAGAAACAATCTCACATGATGATTATGTGAATTTAGGCAGATCATGAGAGGGAGGGCAGGAAGTAGGTCTGCCAAGTGGGGGCAGGTGGCAGGCAGTGTTCCCTCTAAGCTGAGTTAGTGTGAGCTAGCTCACAGTTTGTTAGCCTCTGGCTCACACATTTTCGTCTCAGCTCAGGAAGGATGGCTCCAGAGCAAACTAATTTATGCAGTAGCCAAATCGCTTGCTCACAACTTTAATGCCAGTAGCTCACAAAGTAGAATTTTTGCTCACAAGACTCCACAGCTTAGAGGGAACATTGGGCAGGTAAACCCCCGCTTTGGAGCAACAGGTAGGACTGTCACTTCCGTTGACGTGCTAGTGGCGCGCCCACGCTTCGCGTGCGTCAGGAGATGGCTCCCGGAGCCCCACGAGCCTCCCCCGCCGGTGAGTTTTTGGGACTTGTCAACCCTAGCAGGAAGGGTAGCATCAGTGCTTAGTTCTTGTGGCCCTTTCTTACATGCCCAGGGAAATGCTGATCACCATTTTGGGCTCAGGAAGCAATTGGGGACCCTGGAGGGGTTTTTTTTTGGTCATCTTCTGAGCATGGAGCAGGTGTAGCACGGCCAAAGTACACGATGTGTACCCCACCCCCAAAGTACACGACATGCACGTCACCCGGAAGTGACGTGACCACACCGGGTACGCTGGGGGCGGGGCCACGGTCATCCGAGGGAAACGGCTATTGTTTTCCCTCAGATGGTCGTGGCCCCGCCCCCAGCGTGCCCGGCATGATCGCATCACTTCTGGGTGACGTGGTTGTGGCGCATGCGCACTTCACATACGCACTCCAGGACCCAGCTGGGAGTCCCCCGCTGCAGCAACAGGTAGGTATGGCAACCCTACTCCAGCCACCACTTGGAGGTTGGCAACCCAGGTTGCCAGGCAGGGCCTAGCATCCCTATTCCTTACCAAGAACATGAATACACATGTTAAAGGGCCTTCCAGTATAATGTGTGATTGTTGTCAATAGACCAAATGGTATTTATTTATTTATTTCATTAGATTTCTCAACCGCCCTTCTCGCTTACACGGGGCTCAGGGCAGTTTACAACAGAATAATTCAACACATTATAAAACCAATTAAAGCCATAACAATTCAATATTAAAAATATTCAAACATAAGTATTTGAAAACTTTTTAAGAACAAGATGGCATACCTAGCGTTCAGTAATGGGGGGGGGGGGAAGGTGTGCCGGGCGGATGTGAGGAACCACCATCGCTCACCTCACCCAAAGGCCTGGCGGAACATCTCTGCCTCACAAGCCCTGAAAAACTTTAGTAGGCCAGACAGGGCACGGATGTCATTTGGCAGAGAGTTCCACCAGGCTGAGGCCAGGGCCAAAACATCCTCAGATGTTTACAAACATCCTTAGATATTCTGTTAATCTTTATTTTAAAAATATATATGTATACCCAAAGGTAAAACTGTCTTGCCCTCACTTTCAATGGTACTTAATGATTTGTTTTTAATACAAATT
The DNA here is from genome assembly GCF_001447785.1 of Gekko japonicus. Taxonomy (NCBI): domain Eukaryota; kingdom Metazoa; phylum Chordata; class Lepidosauria; order Squamata; family Gekkonidae; genus Gekko; species Gekko japonicus. Next base: position 16,190 of record NW_015160263.1, on the reverse strand, counting down.
ACTTTTTCTTGCGCTCACCCACAGGCATTTGGAGGTGTCTGAGTTTCTCCTAGGAGTTTCTTTAGTTCAACAACATCCCCCCCCCATTCTGTTTACCACTAACATGGAGCCCAGCTACTTAGACACATACAGGAAACCATCAAGGCTGCAATCGGAGGGAGAGCCCAGGAAGTTGTGCTCCATGGATGAGAATCCTTCTGTCCATGGAAACACTCCATTGGGTCCAATCTGTAGGCAGGAGATCCAGGAGGTTTAGATCCAGAGGAAAATCAATGCAATTGATTTAAAATGTTTTAATTCTTTGGAAACCGTATCACCTGACATTTTAAAACATGCCCATAATATGTCTAATAGAAGTTATATTATTTTCAAAGAATACATTTTTCCTAACAGCAAAACTGAGTGGAGGGTGATGGATTAAATCCCCTGCCCTAGCACACAGAATCATAGAATCACAGAGTTGATAGGGGCCCTACTGGCCACCCAGTCCAACCCCTTGCTCTGATCAGCCTATGGCATCCCTGACAAGTGTTTGCCCAGATGCTGCTTAAAGACTGCCAGTGAGGGGGAGCTCACCACCTCCTGAGGCAGCTGATCCCACTGCTGCAGAACTGGCTTGCCAGTTTGGTGTAGTGGTTAAGTGCGCAGACTCTAATCTGGGAGAACCGGGTTTGATTCTTCACTCCTCCACTTGTACCTGGCTGGATGACCTTGGGCAAGCCGTAGTTCTGATAAGAAGTTGTCCTTGAAAAAGAGCAGTTGTCCCGGTCCTGACGTCCCGGGCCTCTCCCGAGAACCCCCACCCTCTGCCTCACAACCCCCACTCACCGCAGCACACGAGGGCCCTGGGCCGGAGAGCCAGGTGGCGATGCCGGGCTGGGAGGGGGAGGATCGAGCTTGGGGGAGGTGCCGGACTGCGGCGCAACCTCTCCGTCGTCGGGCGTGCCCCCAGGTTTGGGGCCGGAGGGCTGGCCTCGGGGAGACCGGCTGGGCGTCTGAGCCTTTATACGAAGGCGGGACCATGCTTGATTGACACCTTGGTGTCCAATGGGACGAGGGTCAGCTGGGGGGAGGATATAAAAGGGGAACATGGAAGGAGGCCGGGGAGGAAGAACACAGCCTGGTTGCGACCAGGGAGCATGCAGGCCCGAGGTCGGAGAGAGAGACAACCCGGCAAACACCTCCCAAAGACTTGTGCAGGGGGGGTATAAGGGCTAGCCATGGTGACGAAACCTGGGAGCCCAACCCCCATTTCTGAGGCCTCCGTTCCCCTGGGAGTCAGGGACGACTCTCGGAAATGGCGTCTGGGGGCGGGGAGGACCCGTCCATCCGTGCCAGGGCACCACAGCAGTTTCTGTCAGAGCTCTCTCAGCCCCACCTACCTCACAGGGCGTCTGTTGTGGGGAGGGAAAGGGGAAGGAGTTTGTAAGCCGTTCTGAGACTCCCTTGGATAGTGAAGGGTGGGGTATAAATCCAATCTCTCTCTCCTTCTTCTCTTCTTGCTGAAAAACATCCCCAAGACCAGAGGTCATTTCGGGGGGGATCGTGAGGGATCGCAGTTCCCCCGGGTGAGGTGTGAGGGGGCGGGGCACACGATGCCCCGCCCCTTGCTTTTGGCCGCCCCTCTTCTGGCCCTCATTCAGCCAGGAGGAGGCAGGAGAAGAGGGAGGGTAAGTTGCTTCCTCCACGCCTCTCCTTACCCCTGCCTGCCTGGGGCCAGGGAGGGCCTTGGTGGGGCTTCCCCGCACTCCCGCTGGCCTTGCAGGTCCACCGCTGGGCCCCTGATGTCAGGGGGTGTGGCATATGCTAATGAGTTATGCTAATGAGTTCCCCTAGCTCTTTTTCTATGAAACTACCCCTGCCCAAGACAAATTGAGGCTGCACGAGCCTTCAGCTTTTTTTTTACGAACACACCCAGATATGTGATATTCCTAGTATTTCTTTGAGCTTGATTGAAGGAAGCTTTTAGGAAACAAATCAGTGAAGCATATTCTTAGATGAGGTTTCCATTCTACAAGCTAATGAAGCTTGACTGAAGTACTCCAAGAAGAAAGAATTTCTGAAGAAAGATAGTTTCACCACTTCCTTCCAAATAATGTATTGAGTGATTGTGATTGAGTAACAGATAAATGGCGGTTGAGTAATGGATAAAAAAGGCAACAGTCAGCATTTGTTGTTAAGGTAACAGACGGAAATACACATAACCATTCGGTCTAGATGTTTTGATGCACGACTCCAAAAAGAGTTTTCAGAGGGTAGCTGCGTTGTCCTGCAGCAGAACAGCTAGATTCGAGTGCAGTAGCACCTTACAGGCCAACAAGATTTTGGGGGGCATAAGCTTACACTCTTGGGAAAGCAGGCCCAACTCCAGTAGTCACAGTCAGGTTCATCAGTATGGTCAGGGGTCATTTCATATAAAAAGAGGTGCAGGAGCTCAGTAGAATAACTTATTAGCATAACTTATTTGCATATGCCACAGCCCCTGACCTCACCAGAAGTGTGTCAGAAGGCAACATCCACCGCTCAGGCTCCACTGGACTGTTTTGAATTGATAGCTATGGGTGGGGGGAATACACAGATCTGCCCTCACAGAGGAGGGAGAGCTTGTACCTGAAGGCGGGGGGGGGGCCTCTGCAATTTACCTGGCTGCTTCTTGCTCCTCATGAGGGCTGCTGGGAGCAGGGGGCGGGGCTTGTTGCATGTGCCCGCCCCCTGGGCTCCTTACTGCCGGAGCTCTGCTCCTGTGCGCTCCCACAGGAAATGACCCCTGAGTATGGTTACCCTTCGGTACAGGGCTGGATCCAAGTTCTGATGAGCTCAGGGGGGGGGCCTTCCCTCCTATCCCACCTCCAGGACCCCTACTAACTCCTCCCTTCCTGCCCCCACCCACACCCCCCCACCTGCCTGTGCATCCTTCCCCCTGCCTGCTCATGACACCCCTCCCAGCAGAGAGCCACATGTAGCAAGGAAAACAAGTGCAGCCGGCACTCGTACACTAGCCGGCCTTTTGGGCGGGGGTGGTAGGGCATGGGTCAGGGGTGTGGATGGTGGGGCGTGGCTCACGGGTGAGGGGGCATGGTCTCAAAATGCCCCACTATAGCTATGGGCCTGCACCTACATGCCACTTTCCTCAATGGTGCTGGCAGGTTTCTGCAGCTGGGAGTGCCACAGCTGTGATTGTCACCATCCACACACTTATCCCCGCCCATGCTAGGCCACCCAGGTAGCTAGGAGCACAGGAGGTGGAGCACTTGCAAGCGAGTGTGTGAGACAAGGGTGCACAGGAAGGCCGCAGAGAAGGTTTGTGGGCAAATCCTTAGCTCACTTACCTCAGCATCATGCTAGCTAAGAAACCGCCTGGGACAAGGTCAACAGCATTTCAGAGTCAGCTGTGTGGGAAAGCCATTTAAACCAAACAGAGCAGAAAGCAGGGGTTTAAATGGCCCCAAGCCATTTAAACCACTGCTTTCTGCTCTTCATGAACCACCACAAACTGCATAAAAATTCGTGGTGGCTCTTCAGTTCACAAACATTGTTTTGTGAACCACGGGCCAGCCAAAATTCATGATGAACTTTAGTTTGTGAGCCAGTTCATACCCATCCCTACTGAGGGACCAATCACCTGGTTCAGTATAAGTCAGCTTAATATGTTAATATAGGGAACCCACTATCGAGGCAAGCAAGTGGAAAGTGAAATGTAAGGCACCGGATGTTCTCTAAGCAAGCAGGAATAATTTTCTACACAAAGGAAGGGCACTCTGCACATGCTCAGAAGTACTTGGTCTTTGGTCTCCAGTGAGAGCCCGAGGAGCAGGGACATGGAGGAACAGCCGGCAGCAACAGTATGATTTCACTTCCAGGGAAACTGGAAGTGGTGCCACATCTTCCTAGAAGTTGCCAGAAAAATTATGGTGAAACCATAGTTTCAAGTGATTGCTAAAAATGGTGGATTTCACTTCCAGGTTTTCCCTGGAAGTGACATCACACCAGCTCCCTGGCAGCCATTAAAAAAAAAATCCTGGTGCTGCTTTGAGTGGCATAGGGCACAGAAGCTGGAAATCATATCCTTTTGTGTGTGTGGGGGGGGGAGTAGGAACAATACTTCTGCACAAAAACAAAGTGTGAATGATAGAACTGAGGCCTGGTACTCCTAGTTAACTGCTACAGAAACACATGTCGATATTCCATTTGGTTCATGTGAAATACTCTCCACTCTCATTGATTCAAAGGTTCTCAGTGCAATCATACATTGAAAGAACCTGAAGGCCTATGGAAAAACCAGACTTCAAAAATCTCAACATTTGTGGAAGAAAAGGTCCCAGAACGAGGGCTCTGTACTCCGTTTCAAACCTTCTCATATGGTAAGTTTTCTGTTCAATGAGTCATAAGAACATAAGAGACGCCAATGTTGGATCAGGCCAAAGGCCCATCCAGTCCAACACTCTGTGTCACACAGTGGCCAGAAATACCAGTGCCATCAGGGGGTCCACCAGTGGGGCCAGCACGTTAGAAGCCCTCCCACTCTTGACCCCCCCCCAAGCACCAAGAAGACAGAGCATCACTTGCCCCAGAGCCCCTATCTATACCTTGTGGCTGGCTAATAGCCACTGATGGACCTCTGCTCCATATGCTTATCTAATTCCCTTTTGAAGTCTGGGGATCACTTCTGTAAACTCTATTTTGGGTGCTAAAATTAAGCATAATTTTAGAGTCCCTTGAATGGGAGAATTCAGCACATGTTTAAAAGTTATTTCATTTATTCAGAACATTTTAGAGTCTTCAAAGCAGCTCACCATTAAAAATAGAAAAGGTGTAATAATAAAGCCCAAGAAAAGCAATTAAGCAAAAAAGGAAAAGACATAGCAGCAATTAAACCAATATCCAGCACTATTTTTTTAAAAAAATAATAAAACAGCAGCCAGTTTCCTCTTCTAATTATAAACATGGTTGATCCCATGTTTATTATGCAGCCAGTGGCGAGATGGAGGTTTCAGCATGCCTCAAGGATTTCCCTAGGGATGCAGGGGGGGAAATGTTTAAATTAAAACAGAAATAAAATAAACTTCAAAAAGCCTCCTGATAGCATATGGAAGCATGCTGTTAGCCAAACTGCTTTATGTACAGCAGATGGCAACTAAATTTAACGTGAGTTCTTGCCAAAGTTTACGGAGGTCCGAATCCACCCCAGGTAGGTCCCAGTGAAAGAGACAAGACTGGTATTTTCCAAAACAATTTGTCTTTTACTGAATAATATCAAAATCACATACACACAAAACACTCACACTAGCAATCAAGTTCCTTTAGAATACAGAAATATAAAAATAGTTTCTCCTTTACTTAGGAGGTAGGTTGGTATACGTTGGCTGCGGTCACACGCAACATTAGCCACGCAAGAGATACGGAGTTTCTGGTCGCGATCTCACCAGCACATCTGGGAAGCGTAGCGCTTCCGTGGCACAACTGAGGCTTCCTGCCGAAAAAGCGCAGCAAAAAACTAGTACCTTGGAGGTACTAGTTTCCAGAAACTGCGGGGCAAGGGCGGGCGTCTGATCGCGTTTCCGGTGGCATCCGGCGCCCGCCCATGTCCCCTTGCGGAAAAGGGTTTTTTCCCCCCCAAGTCTCCGTGGATGCGCACACAAACCCAACGGAGCATGCGCATTCGTAGTGTACACAAAAAAAGAACACCAGTTCGCCGTGCGCTTCTTCATTGCGCGCAGGCGTGTGTTGTGATCGGCACCTCTCCCTACCCACGGAAGCTCCACAGTACCTCCACAGAACCTCCACAGTAGGTCTGATCGCTTTACTGCATGTTAGTTTGCCCCGGGGCAAACAGCCACACTTCTCCTCTGCAGTTTCCTGCCCGTGTGACAGGGGCCGTTCATACTTATCTTTCCTGAAGCCCTGTCTGATGCGATGAAGAATTGAGAGGTGAGAAAATAAGACCTAGGGATGTTTCTAATTCACACCTGCTAGAACCAGCCAGCAAGGCGTGAACCTCTTTGGCTGCGCACACCAAGATATCAGAAATAGACAATAGGGTTGTTTGATAGAAAGCTGGGCTTTAGGGGATGAAAGAAGACAGGGGTTGTTCAAGGGGATTGCGGCTAGCAAAGACCCATCACATGGTCCCTGCTTTTTGTAGTTGAATCTCCAGGTGGGTGGCAACCTTGCCATTCTGTAAACCCACCTATCTACAAGTCCATCCCATAGCTACACTCATTGGTGCATGCAGAAAGTGGCAGGTACCTTAGGGGTTAGGCAATATTTGAAACTCTACACTCTAACTCATGGAAAGTCATCTGGTCAGATGTGAAGTCCTGGCATCCTGTATCTCCCTTGATGTGTAGATAGATCTTGGCTTTCCCAGGCAAACCAGGCACCTTCCAACAGGAAATGGCAATTCAGATGCAGATCAGATCCATATACTGCGTGACATCAAGTCCTTCAGCAATGGTGGAGTTACTTCTCCTTAGTTGTCGTTTCTGCTAACAATGGCTAAAATGTGCTTCTCTTTCCCATAAGGCTCTTGAGCTGAATGTGTGCAAACCTCATTAACATAAAATGCAGGCAAGTGTCCTCTATGTGAAATCTCTCACAGTAGGTAATGCAAGCAGCTTTCTCTATGCCTACGGGTATACATGTGTGTGCACAGTTCATATAGTGTGTGTGTCAACAGATATAAATCCATAAACAGCAAAATCAGTCCCTCTCTCAACAATGCTCACAGGGCCCCAATATTCATGGGATGCTGAAGGCAGTTAAATGTTCAGTAGGGCTGCCAGGGCTACCCCCTCCTTAAAAAAAAAACAACAGGTGCGAAAACTCTCAAGAGGGAAATTAAGTTTTCAATCTGTATACAGAAAACTCATGAGCTTTTAAACATTTTTAAAAGAATTTTGTCAAAGAGGTTCCGGAACTCTGTTCCAGCGTGTTCCCCCAGAAAAATTGCCCTGAGGGGGGAAGGGGGCTTGTCTCTTTAACAAAAGCTTAATGGGTGGAAATGGCCAAGTGAAACATTTCATGGTATGAAGGCAAATGACATCAACTGGCAAATAACATCCCATTCAGCCTCTGTTAGGTCCCCTTCACACAGCGAATTGCCCCGCGGAAGGGACGGCTTGCCTGCCGATTAAAGCTGCGCGATCATACCTGAACATCAGGGAAACGTTGCACTCCCATCTCTAACCCGAAGCTTCGGCCCGATGACACAGATTTAAAAGCTACCGGGAACCCTGTACTAGTTTCCCGATAATGTGCGGCGCGTTCGGGCGTCTGATCAGGAAGCGGTGGTAGCCCGTCGCAGCCACCGCCCGTCGGCGTCCCATGCATGCGCACAAATGCCTTGCTGCTGTGTTACTTCACGTGGTGAGATCGGCTGCCGGAGGCTTGGGCACAGAGCCTCGGGGGAAGGTGAGATTGCGCTACCGTGCGTCTTTTTGCTCCGGCTCAAAAAGCCTCCCGTCCCCTGCGGATTATCCCGCTTGTGTGACCGGGGCCTTAAAGGAGCAACCCTAATGTCCATTTGAGAGGAAAAGAAGATACAACAAAGATGGGAGGAGGGAGCTGTCTTGTGTGATCCACAAAGTTTATAACCTCTGAAGGGGGAGGGCACAGTTTAGGACTGTGGGGTGCATTCTGTGTATGTTGTTGTATTTAAGGTGCTGCTGGACTCAAATGTAACCAGTTAATTGATCCTCCAAGTCTGTGCCACCCATGCTCACTTTGGCTAGCTTGAATTCCCTAAAGTGGGATATGACACTGGTTTATTAACCCATTAGTCTTAATTGTAGTATCCAATTGTGTACAAAAACAGTATCCAGGGTTAGTCCTGGTTTGTTTCCCACCAACAGTTTAGTGTAGTGGTTAAGTGCGCGGACTCTAATCTGGGGGATGCGGGTTTGATTCCCCACTCCTCCACTTGCACCTGGCTGGATGACCTTGGGCAAGCCATAGTTCTGTCAGAGTTGTTCTCTCAAGGGCAGTTCTGGGAGAGCTCTCAGCCCCACCTACCTCACAGGGTGTCTGTTGTGGGGAAGGGAAGGGAAAGGAGTTTGTAAGCTGCTCTGAGACTCTGAGTGAAGGGCGGGGTATAAATCCAATCTCCTCCCCCTCCACCAACACTCCACCCTCACTTGGCCTATTGAATCACCTGACAAGAGTGACTCAAAAACAAGACCACCAAAAGATAGCAAATATAAGTAGCAATCTATCAAACAAATGTTGGAAATGTAAGAAAACAGAAGGTTCTTTTTACCATATGTGGTGGACATGTGAAAAAGCAAAAGGTTTCTGGGCCGAGGTCCATTCAGAGGTGGAAAAAATCATGAAATGCAAAATTAAGAAGGAACCGGAAGTGTTTCTTCTGAGACTTAGAATGGAAGAAGTTAATATTGCAAAACGGACTTTAATGTGGTATATGATTACAACTGCTAGAATGACGTACGCTCAATGTTGGAAGCAAGAAAAAACTCCTGATATTTGGGAGTGGTTAAAAAAGTTACTTTTTATGGTTGAAATGGACAAAATGACAAGAAAGCTTAAAAATCAAGAAGCAGAAGACTTTTTTGCAGACTGGAAGGACTTCAAAGATTATATGGAGAAATATTGGGATGTTAAAAACAATTTATTTTGCTTAGACAATTAAGACGGAGAGTTATGTAGATTAAGTTTAAACATATATAGATCTAGAGATAAAGAGATACGTTACCTGTAATAAATATATAATATTAAAGAATTGGGAAAGGGGGTGAACTAAGAGAGAATTGGAAGTTTGAGCACTGTGGGAAGTCAGTAGGGGGGGTATGTGGAAGAAAAAAGGATATGAAATAACTTGTTATATGAACTATAAGTTTACTTATTGTGATATCCTAATAGAGTTTTTTAAAAAACAAAACAAAAACAAGACCACCCTTGCCTTCTGCCAGCTGTTGCTAGCAACAAATGTCTTCCTGCCTTTGGCTTGGGGCTCTTCCGCACTCTCATTTTTGTTGCTTGTGTGTCCTTATGTGTATGTGTTTGTGGGGGGGGAGTGTTTTGGGGTTTTTGCAAGTGTTTTTCTCCCTCTAGTGGTTGATTCAGTATTACACCTCTGTGTGTCTGGTGTTATCTCCCCGCAGATTTAAACTGCAGGTTTTTATGCCAGACACACATCAATGTAATATTGAATTGACCACCGGAGGGAGCAAAACACGTGCGGAAAAGAAAAACAAAACAAAGCAATAACGGCACCAGCCACAGAAATGACAGTGCAGATTGCAGAAGAGCCGTCAGAGTCCGCTTTGTGACTTTTCGCTCCACCACACACACACAGAGCATTGCTATGCACATTTATGTGTCTCTGTCTCCTCCCCTGCAGCCAATGTGATTCTCGACCGAGACTCAGCTTCTTCTGGACTCATCATTTATCCTGATCAGAAGAGTGTAAAGCTGGATTCTCTACCGCAAAATATACCTCGCTTCCAAGACATATATCATGCCCGTGCCTGCGTGCGAGGCCATGAGGGATTCACCTCTGGACAACACTGGTGGGAGGTGTGGGTGATGGCAGGTGAAGTCTGGTCGTTAGGGTTGGTCAGAGAGTCTGTGTACAGCAGTAACTTTGTTCCTGACTTGAACTGCATGCCTTGGCTTATAGGAAATTGTGTGGGTGACTGCCCATATCCCTCCCTTTTTCACCCAGCCTTCAAGGTGGGGAACATCAAGGTCTTTCTGGACTATGCAAAAGGTCTGGTAGTTTTTTACGTTGATAATAATTTATTTACCACGGTACTTACAACCAGTTTCTCTGATGAGAAAATCTACCCTGTATTCTGCTTGGGAGTCGGGACACACCTTCAGCTGTCGTATGCAGGGCAACCTTTTTACTGGCTTGGTACCATTTACACGGTGCCTTGGTATGAACCCACGGGATTTTCTCCTTGAACTGTTGTAATTCCTCACTTTTCCCCACTGGCATCCCATGGGTTTTTTTTGCAAAATGTTTGTTTATGGTGATTTTTAGGAGCTCGTATTGCAATAGCGACACAAACCTTGTGAATGATTGAAGTAGAGCTGTTGGCTCACCTGGCTTGGAGGTGTGGTTTCTGATGTGGCTGGTGACATGATCTTTCCTTTCTTCATCCCTCGCCCTCTTTGCCACCCTGCTCTCCTTTCCTATGGAATCCTTGAAACAACCCACTGTAAATTTCCCCTTCGCAGTAAAGGAGCTTCTCTGGAGTTGAGGCAGAAGGGGTTGTGAGGGTGGGGAGAGATGCACTATTTTCACTGTTTGCACTCTTTCAGTTTCTTATTTTTGCAGTTAAGAACATAACAACATAAGAGAAGCCAATGTTGGCTCAGGCCAGTGGCCCATCCAGTACAACACTCTGCCACACAGTGGCCAAAAATACCAGGTGCCATCGGGAGGTCCACCAGTGGGGCCAGGGCACTAGAAGCCTTCCCACTGGTCCCCCCCCAAAAAAAACCCCCCACCAAGAATACAGAGCATCACTTGCCCCAGTTAAAATAGTCCTATGAATTCCAGTGCACAATGTGCCCCTTTGAAGAAAGAAACCCCTCCTTCTTAGAACAGCATCTGCAGTAGGAATAGGAGAAAGGTAGAAGTTTAAAATTCCCTCAGTCACAGCCTCTTCTTAATAGGTAGCCCAAGGAGGATTGCTGAGTCTCTTCTCAGTATTATGGACAAACTTCACTTTTGGGGATCCCATGTGCAATCCTAAGTAGAGAACTGCCCACTGAAATCAGTGAGCTCAGATTAGTGCTTAGGATAGCATTGAGATCCCGTTTGGTGTAGTGGTTAGGAGCGCGGACTTTAATCTGGGAGAACTGAGTTTGATTCCCCCCTCCTCCACATGGAGCCAGCTGGGTGACCTTGGATCAGACACAAGTTCTTTCAGACCTGTTCTCTCAAGGGCAGTTCTTGGGAGAGCTCTCTCAGCCCCACCTACCTCACAGGCAATGTTCCATCTAAGCTGTGGAGGCTTGTGAGCAAAAAATCTTTGTGAGCTACTGGCATTAAAGTTGTGAGTGATCGATTTGTTTGCTGCATTAATTAGTTTGTTCTGGAGCCCTCCTTCCTGAGCGAAGATAAAAATGTGTGAGCCAGAGGCTAAAAAACTGTGAGCTAGCTCACACTAATTCAGCTTAGAGGGAAAGTGTCTGTTGTGGGGAGGGTAAGGGAAAGGAAATCGTAAGCCACTCTGAGACTCCTTTGGGTAGTGAAGGGCGGTGTCAGGTTCCACAGCAAGTAACTCTTTACACACGTTTCCTAAGAATCATTATGTTTTATTAGATTACAAAACTGGTATCATATCCACAGGATTATTTTTAGGAATAACTAGAAGGCGGGAACATCCCATTATATAGCTGGGCAAGGCAAATGGCTAAGCAAATGAAGATTACATAATGAGCGAGAGAGTCGCAGGGTTTCCTGAGAGCAGAAAGTTTCACACCAAAAGTGAACCACAAGCCCTACCTCACAAGGCCAGACTGATAACGGCGTCTAGCTCCCACAGTCTCCCTGGCATGTTTACTGCAAGCTGCGGAGCTGCGAGCAAGCGGGAACGGGGAAGGACAGAAGACACAAAAATGGCAGCTAGCTGACAGGCGGGGGATAAATCCAGGCTCCTCCTCCTTCATTGTGTGTTTTCCAAAATGTCGTTTAAACTTAAGGTCTGTCTCTCCTGGTATAGACTTGTGGATACACTAAGATCTACCCAGACATATCTGTTGTTGGTTCCCTCAGTGGGAAGTGCCCTTAATATCAGTGTTAGAGCAGTTCCTCAGTGGAACAGGCTTCCTTGGGAGGGGGGGGGCTTTCCTTTGAAGGTTTTCAAACAGAGGCTAGATGGCCATCTGACAGCAATGCAGATTCTGTGAGCTTGGGCAGATCATGAGAGGGAGGGCAGGAAGGGTTGCCTCGGTGTTTAGTTCTTGACCCTTTCTTACATGCCCAGGGAAATGCTTATCGCTACTAACCTGGAGATCCCTTCCAACTGTATAATTCTATGACTCTATGACTTGCAGGAGAGGACAGGCATTTTTAAGCTGTAGCTCTTCCATGGATACATTTTCGTTTCATGCTCCACACTGTCAGCTACAGGTATGTTCTCTCTCTCTCCATGATCTGCAATGTTTAGAAAGCAGCATCACTGATCCCTGCATATGCACGTGTGTTTTCTCCATGTGTTCCCCCTGTGTGAACAACTCAGCAAATGTGGATCATCAGTATAGAGCAAGTATAAGGCACCCTCATGTGTTCACAATATCACAGCACTTGAATGGTGCAAAATACCACGTATTTTTGATAAACCCCTAATGTACATAGTGTGAGGAATTAAGCACTTTCTTTGGAAAGGTGCAGAGTAACCATTTCCTCTTCCATAGTGGTGAAAAGTGCTGTCAAGTCACAGCCGATTTATGGCAGCCCTGTTGAGTTTTCAAGGCAAGAGACATTTAGAGGTGATCTGCCAATACCTGCCTCTTCATAGCAACCTGGACTTCCTCAGTGGTCTCCATTCCAAGGACTTAATTAAGAACATAAGATCATAAGAGAAGCCAATGTTGCATCAGGCCAGTGGCCCATCCAGTCCAACATTCTGTCATACAATGGCCAAAAATACCAGGTACCATCAGGAGATTCACAGGTGGGGCCAGGACACTAGAAGCCCTCCCACTGGTGCCCCCCCCAAGCACCAAGAATACAGAGTATCTCTTGCCCCAGACCAAGAGTTCCTATCAGGACTGGCCCCAGCTTATTTTGCAGTGCACCGTCCCCCCCCCCGCAATGCCACTAGCTCAGAAATGCCAGTAGCTCACATGCCCAGGCACCTTGCAAATGTGGAGTACTCAGGGGAGAGCCCCCCGGGGCCTGGTGAGGGAGGGCTTCCTGCGGAGTAACTCCAATAATAACACATAAATAATCTTGGTGGGGCAGGAGCACCTGTAGGCATAGTGGGCGAGGAAGAGGGCCAGGAGGATGCGGTTGGGCCAGCGATGGAGCTGGGCGCCGTCGCTGTGGGGGACGAGGAGGAGCAGCAGGAGGAAGGAGGGTGCCTCCTGCACCACCCAGGTCAGGCGGGCCGGTGCCGAGCCGCCCAACAGCGCTGACGAGTATCGCCCGTAGGGCATGCGGAAGGTGCACCCCAGCACCACCGCCACCGCGCAGCCCGTAGCTCAGCAGCTCCGGCACCCACTCCTCCTCCGGCCTGGACAGCCACCACCAGAAGGTCACCGACCACACAGGCCCGTTCAGCTGTTAAGGAATGAAATTGATTTTTTTGTTTTATGATCTATATATTTGTTGCTACACACACAATGGGCTGTGCACACACACATATAGGCTCAAAGAACTGTATATTTCAAGTCACCTGTTGTGATGTAACACATAGAAGGTACTTGCACAAGCCTTATACGTGAATAAGGTTTCTGTACACAGTTATTAGCCTGATGAAGAAGCACACACCTCCATTATTGTGAGCAGTAAGAAACAACAACTTGAGCAGAGACAGCCCCCATTGCTGAATCGTTTGGGATCAGGTACAACACATCCATGCTTTGTTCTACATTGGCATTTCCTGTCAAATGGACATTTGTTTCACAAAGAGGATGCCCGGCCTTGATCAGCACTTCAATGAAACATCCTGACGCCAAGGTTTCACACCTGCCCAGATGTCTTCTTTGAGTATTGGGGTGAAAGGCGTTGTATTACATTTCTTAAACAACTAATTTTACACCTAGGGCACACTACCACATGCTTACGCTGTTCCTTCCGAGAGAGATTCCGCATCCAGCAGTAGGCAGGACTGCTAGTTCAGTCTCCAAACCGCTCCTACTAAATATCGCGAGGGCAACGAGCTCCAGGGTAGGCTAGCGGAGCGAGCAGGGGC
>NW_015160263.1:0-2262 GCF_001447785.1 Gekko japonicus | reverse complement strand
TTATTGGAGAAAATTAGTTGGGTTTGTCCTGTTATCTATCAGAGAAGGCCGGTTCCCCCTTTGAAGGAAAGTCGACTCGAAACGGAGTGCGCCTAGAGCTGCGCCCGCCCGGAGGCATTTGGCGACCAGAGCTCCTCCACCCAGCCGCTTCCTCTCCAGCAACCGCACCGCGCCGTGATGGCCTCCAGCCTGGCGGAGGACCTGCTGTGCCCCATCTGCCTGTCCCTCTTCCAGGAGCCCCACATGCTGGGCTGCGGCCACAACTTCTGCCTGGCTTGCCTGCGCAGCGCCGTCCCCGCCGGGCAGGAGGAGGCGAGCTGCCCCGAGTGCCGCGGCCCTTTCCAGCTGCGGGAGCTGAAGCGCAACAGAGCCCTGGGCAACCTGGCCAGGAAGGTGCGCGGCTGGAAAGGGGACGAGGATTCCCTCCTGCAGCCGGGGATCTCCGCGGGGCTCTGGCACTTCTGCGAGGCCCACGACGAGCCGCTCAAGCTCTTCTGCACCCAGGACGAGGCGCCCATCTGCGTCATCTGCCGCGACCTGCCCCAGCACCGCGGCCACGACTTCCTGCCCACCAAGGACGCCGTGCAGTTGGCTCAGGTTGGAGCCGGGGGTGGATGCGCTGAACTGGGGAAGGGGGTGGGTGGCTCGCTCCTTTCACACAACTTCCCGTCTGACGATTGTTGGTGACCATCGTGGCTACAGCCAGGCTGAGCCGCACGTTTCCTTTCCCCTATCGTTTGAAACGACTTTTCCTTTATACAGATTGCCGCCGTTGGAGCCACCCTTGGAAATAGCGATTTTCGGGGCAATGAAAGAGTACCTCTCCGGTGGCCCCCTCGCGAAAATCGCCACCTTGGTGGCTACAATATGTGGGGGGCAACCTTTAAAGCGATTGCGAAATTTATGGGTGCCCCTCGCCTTTGATTCCTCATTTTTTCGCTGCCTTTCACTTAAATTCATCATGTGTGGATTCCTCGATGTTGGGTTGTTGTTTTTTTAAGCAGCGCTGTGGGGAAAATTATCTGCCCAGAAGCGCACACAATTGCATCTCTTCACACCTTGAAACAAATGCGTGTTAGAGACATTCGCAAGCACGCCCCGCCCTCCAGCACGATAGCTCTTCTTCCCATGCGCGATCACGGCTTTGCCGGGCTTCTCCTGACCAATAGGGATGCGGGACGTCCGCTTAAACCGTGCCCCTGGATCAGATTACAGCTTTTATGAACGGGCGGTGTGCTTGGTTTGTTTCCGAAACAAAAGCCTTGTAGTAAATTGTCTTAAACCTAATCTTAACTGATACGAAACAACGTGCAAGCTTTTGGAGGGCTCCAGAATTGTTCAGGAGGTAAAACTATACCCACGCCACCCACCCCTTGTGCGTAGGCGATAACCTTTTCCCTTTCTGATCAATGCTCCCGCTAATCCTTGGGGTCTAGTGAACAAAAGTTCTACTTTGTGAGCTACTGGCATTAAAGTTTTGAGCAGGCGATTTGGCTACTGCATAAATTGGTTTGCTCTGGAGCCATCCCTCCTGAGCAAAGACAAAAATGTGTGAGCTGGTCAGGCTGAAAAAGAACATAAGAACATAAGAGAAGCCAATGTTGGATCAGGCCAAACTGTGAGCTAGTTCACACTAACTCAGCTTAGAGGGAACACTAAAACAAATTTAGAATCCAGTGGCACCTTTAAGACCAACAAAGGTTTATTCAAGGTACGAGATTTAGTGTGTAATAAAGTGTGCCTGCACATGACAGCACAGCTCATACCTTGAATAAACTCTTTGTTGGTCTTAAAGGTGCCACTGGACTCTAAATTTGTTCTACTGCTTCAGACCAACACCACTGACTATCTGGATCTATCTAGAGGGAACACTATTTCTGATCTAATTCAAGGTGCCTTTAAAGGTCTTAACAGTCCCAGACTCTGGAGTCCTTATAGTCTTCACATCCCATTTCCTGGTATCCTCCCACCTGCCAGTTACAGGCCTCTTTCTCCTGGTGGGACCCTCTCCTAGGATTGCCCACTATAGGGCCATAGTGAAGTTGTAGACTAGCCCACCAGAAGGGCTGTGGGGGGCTCCTTCATCCACTGCATTTAGGGAAGTGTGCCAAACAGTTTTATTTCAGAGAGTATTGGACTGAGGGTGGTCTGTTTTGGAACACCTAGTCGCATTTTTATTGTAACCCAAACACTGGGGGGTTTTCCTTGTCAATGGAGCATGATGGGGTTGTTGTTTTTCTGGGGATGTACTAAAAGGAAGGA
>NW_015160262.1:418997-426571 GCF_001447785.1 Gekko japonicus | reverse complement strand
CGGAGCGTCGGCCGAAGATGGCGGACGCGTTTTGATTACTCTCCGACCTAACTCTCTGTAACCCCGGCATGTAAAAGACTTCCATCGCTAAATGCAAGCTACAGATTATGGGAAAAACTAACGAAAAGAAAAACAACCGAGGTGGGCAAGCGACGGCGAAAATCAACGCTTTTTTCTGCCCCCGAGACACCGGTGAAAGCTCCGAACAATCGGCTGCGACGCCAGGCAAAATGGCGGCCGGGGGAATATAGCTGCCGAAACTGGACAACTCCCAACTAAGGAAGATTTGAAAGACTCCTTAGGGACTCTCAAACGGGAGATCCTTGAGAACATTAACGAAATTATAAAGCCTTTAGCCGACAAACTTGAATCTCTTACAATTGCCACGCAAAATATAGCGACTACTGCTGAAACTGCGCTTGAAGCTGCAATCACAAATCAAAATGATATACAAAGCCTTCAAGAACACGAATCCTGGGTGAAGGAACGTATCCTTCTGCTCGAACATCGCTCCAAGGAGCGTTTTCTGAAGTTTAGAGGTTTTCCTGAGTCGGCAGAAGGGACTGAAGAAATACCGTCCTTTCTCTCTACATGGCTTACAACTGTGATCGCCTTTGAGGATGATATGGCTCCTCTACTGATCAGAGCATATAGACTGGGCCCAAAAAATGCTGAAAAACGAAAAGGGCCGCGGGATATCGTGGCCGAATTTATGGACCTCTCTATTAAAAATACAATCCTCCAGGAAGCTAAAGCTAAGGGAACCTTCAAATACAATAACATTGATATTCAAGCCTTTCCGGATATCCCACCAGAGGCTTTGCAAATTCAGAGGAATTTAAAAATCATCACTAAAAAGCTACAAGAAGCCCAAATTAAGTACAGATGGGCCCCTACTGGGTACTTACAAGTGAGATACAAAGGATCCACCTATCAAGCCAACGACTACGACTCTGGAATTGCTCTTCTCCATGAGCTTGGAATACAAACATCGCAAGACATGGAAGTGGACCCGACGCAACAGAAGAAAAGAAAAAGAGAGGAACGGGGCACTCCAAATAAATGGAGCCGAATTCCACCTCGAAGACGTATTGAACTATGAGTAACCTTTCATATAATTCTACAATTGGTAGCTTCATTGCTTTGTCTTATTATTTTTTAGATGGAACTGGTCTTTATATTTTTGTTAACTAAAGCTGTATAAGGGGGGAGGAGGGGAGGGATAAGAGGTAGTCAGAAGATCCTCCATGGTAAAGTGGGTTTATTTTTTATGGTGTTCCTTTTTTGCGGCTCCGAAAGAAGAGCCTTTATGGCTCTGTGCGAGTCTTTCTCGCACCACAGAGAACCGCAACCTTTTCAAAGTTAATCAGTTTACAGTTCTAAATGTTGAGTATTGTTACATTGGGGAAGGGACGGGAAGAGGGAGGGGGGAAAGTTTCATTGTTATAGTTTATTGTTCTAGTTCGAGGTTGAATGGTTGCTTTATAGTAATACTTCTGTACCTGTGGCTAATTAGCTTTTTTTGGTTCTTAATTGAAATTAAACTCTTTATAAAGCATTCTTTACTAAGCTTGGGTGACCTGAATCTAAGCATTTTGCTTGGTAACTTATTTTTTATATTTTGCACATTTAAACTTAATTTGAAATTTAATATATGTAATAATGCTGATATAGTCAGATGGATACCGGATAGAATACTTGCTTTATTTAATGTTTCCTTTGGGATTAGTATTATGAAGATGCTTATTTTAAAACATAATGATGGCTGATTTAAAAGTACTAACTTTAAACTGCCGAGGGATAAATAATAGAGTCAAAGCGGCACGTATTGCAAATGAGTTAAAGAAAAATAAAGCACATGTAGTTTTTTTACAAGAAACGTATATTTAAAAAGGCCCAGTTGCAATACCCTCTTCTTGGTTTACAACTCAAATACTATCTTATGGCTCCTCGAAAGCAAGAGGGGTAGCAATCTTAATTGCAAAAAACATAAATTTTAAAATAATTGATACAAAAATAGACGCAAGAGGTAGATATGCTTTTATAAAAGGATCTTTTCAAGATAAAATACTAACCTTGGCTACTTTATATACTCCAAATATCCAGCAATACGAATTTCTTTCTGATACCTTACAAATATTACAAGCCTTTAAAGAGGGTCCTATAATTCTAGGGGGTGATTTTAATGGCTTAATGGATGCTAGTTTAGATAGATCCACATCTAGAGTTAATGAGAGTATAAAACATCAAAATAGATTCAAAAAGGCATCAATAAAATTTAAATAATTGATGGCCTCTTATTTTTTATGTGATGTGTGGAGAAATCACCATCAAAATACTAGAGACTACACCTATTTTTCTTCTCAATTCCAAACCTATACTAGACTGGACTATATCTTTGTATCAAAGGATATTTTAAATCAGACAATTTCCTCAGATATAGGACCTCAAACATGGTCAGACCATGCGCCTGTAGAATGTTTAATCAGCTTCAATAACACAACCAGACAACAATTTTTTTGGAAATTTAACAAAATTTTATTATTGGAACCAAAACTTTGCGCGCAATTACGATCTGAAATTAAAACTTTTTTTGAACAGACAGAAGGGGATGAGGTTTCTCCTCTTCTATTATGGGACACATCCAAGGCAGTTCTTAGAGGAAAATGCATTTCTTTATTGGCACACTGCAAACGAGAAAAAGACAAACATCGTCAAGAATTGCTAACCACAATTCAAAAGCTTGAGATATTACATAAGAAAACGTGCAGTAAAAAAGTATATCAGAGACTGAATGATGTTAGGAAACAACTAGAAATGGTAGATACATCGTGGATACAACAAACGAAATTCAATAAACGCCAACTCAATACAAAAAATAGCTCTAACCACATGCGTTACTTATCATGGAGAATAAAAAAAAGACAAGATGAAAGACATATAGCTAGTCTTAAAGATGAGAAAGGTAACTTACATCATTCTACTTCAGAAATTATTAGAATCATGACAAATTTTTATACAAATTTATACACCTCTTCTAAACCGACTGAAAAAGATATCCAAAACTATCTGAAGAGTAATTTAAATATCCCTCAACTAACACAAGAACATATTGAACTACTTGACTCCACAATATCTCAACATGAAATTGAAAAAGCAATCCAGCAGTTAAAAAACAACAAAGCCCCGGGACCCGATGGGTTCAATGCAGAATATTATAAGGCATTTTCAGCTAACTTTCTTCTACCTTTTCAAAAAATGTGTAATGCCATATTAGAGTCTGGTAAACTACCTGAATCGTGGAACTCAGCTAACGTGATTTTGATTCCCAAGAAAGGGAAGGATACAACCGACCCCAAAGCTTTTCGTCCCATAGCACTCCTAAACACAGATTATAAAATTTTTACTTCTATTCTGGCTAGTAGACTGAAATCCATCATTGCAGGTTACATTCATCATGATCAATCTGGCTTTGTTCCCTCTAGGGATATTGCTGACAATATCCGAAAAACTTTAAGCATTATCCATTCGGCTAAATCCAATATCTCTCAACAATCGTTGTTGCTTTCAATCGACATGGAAAAAGCTTTCGATTCTATGGAAACCAAATATCTAGAAGCTCCACTAAGACATATGAAATTTGGTCCTTCATTCCGAAAGTACATTCATACTATATATCTTTCACCGAAAGCAAACTTACTGATAAATGGGTCATCTTCCACTGGTATTACACTACAGCGCGGAACCCGACAGGGGTGTCCGCTTTCACCGCTGTTATTTATTCTGGCAATAGAACCTCTGGCTTGCTCCCTAAGATCCAATCAGCAGATTTCTGGAATTACTGTTAACAATATAGAAATGAAAACAAGTTTGTTTGCCGATGATATTCTTATTTACATCACAGACCCTCTAAAGACATTATTAGCAATCAATCAGGAATTGTCGAAATTTGGAAACATTTCTGGACTAAAAATTAATCATAATAAATCTATAATTTATCCTATAAATCTAACATATCAAACAATTAATACTATTAAAGATATTTATAAATTTCAATGGACATCCACAACTTTGCCTTATTTAGGAATGCAGATTCCATTGAATTTATGCAACCTTCTCAAAATAAATTTTTCAGAACTCCATAAAAAAATAAAAAGTCAAATCCTGCAATGGAACAAATTTTTCTTTTCTTGGAGCGATCGCATTAGCATTTTAAGATCTTATATATTATCTAAATATCTATATTTCTTTCGTACAATCCCAGTTTATATAACTAACCAACAATTCAAAAAGTGGCAAACAGATATAAATCGGCTTTTGTGGCAATTTAAGGCTCCTCGTATAAAACATGCCATTTTACGTAAATCTAAAAGAAATGGTGGAATGGCTGTACCAGACCTGTACTTCTATTATATCGCTTCAAATCTAGCAACTTTAGTTAAACTGTATCACACTGAAGCAATACCTGACTGGTTACCCTTGGAGCAACCAAACTACACCAACACTTCAATCCAGGAATTGATGTGGTGTCGGCAAAGTAAAGAAGCTTTAGAAAAGATCTACAACCCCTTTTTGAAAACTACAATCACACTACGGTATCAGTTTAAAACGAAATTATCTTCAATATTTTCTAAAATATCGACATTTATTGGACAAAAATGGTTCTATCCGGCAAAAAACATTAATACTTACCTTACTTGGAAAGAAAAAAATGCAACAAGGATAATCGACCTTATCCAATATGGGAAACTGCTTTCAAAAATAGACCTAGAAAGAAAATACAAATTTAAAATACAATGGTTTGAATATTTACAAATCCAAAGTTTAATTAACTCTACAAAATTTAAAAATTCAATTTTGGAACCCACTACAAAATTTGAAATGTTATTATTAAAACCCTATGTAAAAAAAGGTTTAATTGCAAAAATTTACCAACAATTACTTGACACAAAATACTTCAAATTAAATACTTACCAAACGGCTTGGCATAAAGATTTACAGCAGGAGTTAACTGAAGACCAATGGAATACCATCTGGAGGACTCAGCAAACAATCTCTAACTCCTTACCTGCACAGGAAACATCAATCAAAGTTTTACAACGATGGCATTTAACGCCAGCTAAATTAGCGTATATGCATCCGAATATTTCTTCGGCTTGTTGGAAATTATGTGGAGTCAAAGCAAACTATATCCATAACTGGTGGAACTGTATTAAAATTCAAAAATTCTGGAAACTTGGTGCAACCCCACCCAGAATAAGGGACACCTTAAATCCGTCAGACCTTTTGTTTACCAATAGCACTTCCATCTTGTCATAATTAAGCTTCAGTTTTGTAGCCAGAATCTACCTCAAAACCTCCTCCAAGCAACGGTTCAGGACTTCTGCAACCTCCCTGAGATCCACTGGAAGTGCAAGATAGAGCTAAATGTCATCTACATATTGGTGACAGTCAGCCCAGATATCTGGATGACCTCACCTGGTGGTTTCATGTAGAAGTTGAAAAACGTAGGGGACAAGATGGAGACTCTTGGAACCACACAGGCCAAAGGCCAAGGGGCTGAGCAGCAGTCCCCCAGCACCACTTTCTGAAACTGATTTTCAAGGTAGAATTGGAACCACTGCAAAACAGTACTTTCCAGATCCAGCCAGAAG
The DNA here is from genome assembly GCF_001447785.1 of Gekko japonicus. NCBI lineage: Eukaryota > Metazoa > Chordata > Lepidosauria > Squamata > Gekkonidae > Gekko > Gekko japonicus. The sequence goes on along the minus strand of NW_015160262.1, from coordinate 420,917 downwards.
GATACCATGGTCAGTGGTATCAAAAGCTGCTGATATGAGATGTCCAGAAGATTCAGCAGAGTTGTAGTCCCTCAGTCCATCTCCCAGTGCAGGTCATCCACCAGGGTAAGCACGGCCATTTCATTCCTATAGCCAGGCCTGAAACCAGACTGGAGAGGCTATTGCTATAATAATTCACAATCCATTGTACTTTACTCAAAAGTGTTGGAAGATAGACTTGATGTTGTCTTTTTGACTTTAGCCTCCAGGAGATGTGACAAGAGAGAGAGAGAGAGAGAGAGAGAGATAGGCAGACATTGAGCTTAATTCATGTTTACTCTTCTGTCACTGTCCTCTTTGATGTCTACACTGATACTTCTTAGGGAGCAATTTCCTTTCTGCCTCAGACACCCATTCTCTCTTCCTCTCGCATGCACAAAGAAAAGAGCACACTGCTCTTCTCTTTGAACCATAAATGCAGGCTGTTGCCCAGCAAGGAGCTTTGTACTCTCTTATGGACTGTGTATAAAATGTGCAAAAGGAAATATGATGTAAAGTGACCAGATTGTGATGCCAGACACGCACCAGCAAGAGCCTGAGACGATGTGCCTGTTATGTATGCGGCCCACCACATGGCACCCGCAAGAAAGACGGGAGCTTGGCTCCCCAGGACAATAGGACCTCAGATCCTAGTTCCCCACCCTAGCTGGCCAATAGGCTCCGTGGCGGGAAATTCAAACCCTCCAATGGAGTGGGAGGCCCGGGAACGGGAGTGTATATAGTCGGCCTTGCAGGGCCGTTGTTGGTTATGTTAAGTACGAAATAAACGTGTGCAACTGCATGTCGTCGTCCGAGTCCTCCTTGCGGCGAACCCAGTACTTTTCAGCGCCCATGGTTCCCGAGGTTGCCCCGTTCCAGATGTATCCCTAGTCACACGAAACACTCCCGATGCCATTAAAGAAGTCCTTCTTCATCACGCTAGCAGCCCCCCACCTTCTCTACATCGATGGCACAAAAGACTCTTTCACACCTTTTGCTTGACAAAGGACTTGGCCTTCCAACGTGTTCTCTCTCTCTACGTTTTCTACGCCTCCTCTACGCCCTCTATACGTCCTTTCTAGCTCTTCAGCCTTTTAGCTCTTGCTATCCTGAACTCCACGCTGCCTCTCTAAGACTCTTGGACTGCAGGCAGAGTCTCCCACGTGCTTCTGCCAGTTCAGGGCATGATTTCCATTTCCTAGCATAATTCTCATTTCTTATTAGTCTCCCCTATTTTTCCACTGGGACGCATCAACTCATCAGGACAGGTAAATATATTACAAAAAGTAGGTCCCACTCAGTTCACCAGTCCCAAGCAGAATTGTATTTGTTTGCAGGTGTAGACTGTATAAATATAGACCATTGTGCCAAGAGCTGCAAACCCATCCACCCCCAATGCTAGTGTTGATACAACTTGTGATAGGTTAGAACCTAGTTCCTAGATTATATTTCTCTCTATGCTGTTGTGAGAGTCCTGTTCTAAATTCAGCCTTATATGTAGTGCTTTCAAGCGCCTCTTCCTAGATAAGCCTTCCACAGCAGTTGTGGTTGGGTGAGGTTGGACCTGCTCCATGTCCCTCCATTGCAGGATTTAAGAATGTCAACTATAAGTGTACAAGGCTTTCCATACTTTTTCTTGCAAGGCTTTAGAGTGCCCTTCCAGTTGAGATGCAGAGTTGTCCCTCTATCATCTCTTTTCAGAGAGGATGCAAAACATTTTTATTCCAGAGAGAGTTTGGCTGCTGAGATGTCTAACACTGCTGTGGTTGTTCCGGTTCATCTGCTTTATTTTTCTACGTGTTATTACAGATCTGTTGTTTTTTTTGCTTTGGTATTTCTAAGCCACCTCAAAGTAACAGAAGGCAGGTTGAATGTATTTTGAATTGCTTATAGAATGATATT
>NW_015160262.1:414868-418967 GCF_001447785.1 Gekko japonicus | reverse complement strand
CGGAGTTCCGGCTGGCTCCCAAGTTGGCCACACCCAGCAGGAACTCATTAGCATAATAGGCCACACCCAACAGCAGGAGCTCATTAGGATTGGCTACATTAGGGGTGTGTGGCCTAACATGCAAAGGAGTTCCTGCAACAAAAAAAGGCCCTGGGTTTTGACAACAAACAAGGTAAACAGAATAAGAAGCAAAAGGTGGGTATGGCTGGATGACCACACGTCTGGTAATGTGGTTGTGGCCTAACATGCTAATGAGTGGTGCAGTCAGGGGTGTGGCCTAATATGCTAATGAGTTCCTGTTGCTGGTGTGGCCTATTATGCTAATTAGTTCCTGCTGGACTTTTTCTACATTCAACCTTCTGCTTTTACAAACTCAGACCATCACAAACTTGGATCTGGCTTGTCATTTGCAGCCTGGGAGGATTTTCTTTTGGTTTCCATTAGCATCAAATATATTTTAGAATGAGCAAGGAAGAGATAGGCAGCCCTGCTCTTTCTTCCTTTGTGCTTGAAACTTTGGGGTAGTGGAAGGTAACTCATGCCCCGTTTGCAGTCTGGAGTAATCACAGAACATTCTCAAGAGGAGCAGGGATATTGGCTGGATAAATACTGGAGTTGGCCACAAGAACTAGAAAAGGAGAGACAGTTAAGAGCTAGAATGAGAGAAAACAAGAGGTGGTCTTGGGGAACTATTTTACTAGCAGGTCTGTCTGCAACGGCTAAGACTTTATAATGTCTGTGTGTCGACCCAGTTTGTTGACTTCCATGGGACTCTATTCTGGCAAGGTTCAGTATTGAAATACAACAGGAAAATTTCCAGTGTAGGGTAAAAAAGAAAAAAAAACCTGGAAACACTATTACCATCACAATTAATGTAGCCAATGTAATATCCTTATGAAAAACCATTATCTGATAATTTCAAAAACATTCAATCCTTACTCAAGCCCATGGGCAAAGGGCAATTTGAAACCACTGCCACAAATATTAAGCTACACTATCCTGTTTTCAAACAACACTCATCACCATTTATACTATTTTCAATAACAAACAGCACTGGTAACAATCTCATATGTTTTACATTCACAATACATAGCTCAGACGAAAGTCACTGATCATTTAAAGGAGCCGCTCCACACATTTCATTCCTAGTACAAACAGCTCCACTTGCTGAAAGTGCTGTTTGTACTAGGAATGAAATGTGTGGAGAGGCTCCTTTAAATGATTTGTGACTTTCCTCTGAGCTATGTATTGTGAATGTAAAACATGAGATAGTTACCAGTGCGGTATTTATTGACAATTGTATAAATGGCGATGAGTGTTGTTTGAAAACAGGATAGTGTAGCTTAATATATTCATTATATAATTGTTGCAGTGGTTTCAAATTCAATTACCACGGAGTAAGGATCGAAAGTTATTTGGAATTATCAGATAAAAGTTAATAAGTATATTACAGTGGATAAATTAATTGTGATGGTAATAGTGTTTCTGGGTTTTTTAAAATCTTCTGAGCTGACTAATACGATGCTCCGGATTGCCAGTTGTGCCCTTCCCCTTGAGAGCAACAGGAATGAAGCATGGTTAACCCCCTCCCCTCTCTGCATCTGGTGCCTTTGTCAACCCTGGGGTTTTGGCTAGAACCATGGAGACGGACAGAAAGAACAAAGCAGTCTCAGACCCCCTGGATCTCCACACTAGTAAGCAGGGCTCTTTTTGTAGAAAAAGCCCAGCAGGAACTCATTAGCATAATAGGCCACACCCAACAGCATAAACTCATTAGCATATTCGGCCACACGCCTGACAGCACAGCTCATTAGGCCGCACCCCCATGTTACCAGAAGTGTGGTTCTCCAGCCACACCCACCTTTTGCTTGTTATTCTGTTTACCTTGTTTGTTGTCAAAACCCAGGGCTTGTTTTGTAGCAGGAACTCTTTTGCATGTTAGGCCACACACCCCTAATGTAGCCAATCCTAATGAGTTTCTGCTGTTGGGTGTGGCCTATTATGCTAATGAGTTCCTGCTGGGCGTGGCCAACTCGGGAGCCAGCCGGAACTCCGTTCCTGTGCGTTCCTGCCCAAAAATAGCCCTACTAGTAAGACCCCTAACATATCCACACACATCCAGCAACAGAAGATACCCCTTTTCCTGAATAATAGCCTGTCTCCATCCCCTTGTGTGTTTTCAGCAGCAGTAACTGTTTATACTGGAGCAGCATGGAATCTTCGGCTAAGAACAGAGGTGGCCTTCTATCACCTCTCCATAGCCAGCTGCATAGGTACAGGATCAGAGCTTCCACAAGGGTGCAGCTCCTGAGATCTGGATTCAGTTGCTGCTGGCATTGTGTTCCTGGAACCAAGGATAGTTTTGGCACATGCAGCTTGCCTTTCAAATGCTGGATTGCCCCCAGTAATTTTAGTGAAGGCTACTTTTAAGTGTGGAGAGCTTCAGTCTTTTGGCTAACTCTTGACATTGACTGTACTTCGTCAAAAGCTTAGCAAGATTGCACACAGAAATACAACATGATTCTCAAAAGTAGGCTTTGCTCCAGTAATAATTGTGTATTGATTGTAAAAAACCTAGTTAACTGTACTCTAGCAGAAATGTCTTCAAATCTCCTTTTTAAAAAAGTGAAAGCACATTATTCTAGAACAGATCCATACAACAACATAACAGAGACCTCTTATTTTAGACCACTATAAGATCCCCCCCGTATCTCCCACCAATTCTTTTATTTTTCATATCAGGAAACCCTAGGTAAAAATATACATTTTCTCCCACCATGCAGACATAATCTGCAAGTCCTACACACATTAAGGGATGGGTTATTTTTTTGTGCTATTTATGAGCATTCTACACATTTGCATAGTGTATTTTTCAGACTGTTTCTTCACATAAATCTGCATTGTATTTCACACTAACTAAAGGTCCAACAAATTTGACAAAAGTTTCCAGCCGACAGCGAAGACCTTCATCTCAGGCAGAGCAAGAAGCAAGCGATGCCTGCTTTTCCAAGCCTGGCCGTGCCCTATTTTTCTTAAAGCAAACATGCTCTCCACTCCTAAGGAGAAGATAAGGAATATTCACACAAACATACCCCAGTTTCTAGTTTTCGGAGTAGGTATAATATTTGAAGTACATTGCACCTCCCCTATGCCACTTATAGAGGGGAAGGGTGGCATTTTTCATCGTGGAGGGTGGTTAGGCAAGTTTTTGAAAAAAAGTAAAAACAAACTGTTGGAATTAGAGATGTAAAATTTCTGGAAATTTTGAAGCTTGGGAAAAAAACTCAGGTTTTTTCCAGTTTTTTTCGGGGAGAAATGGAATTTTTCGGAAAAATTGAAAAAAATGCTACATTAGCACTTTTTTTTTCTTTTCCAGATTGAAAGTCATTCTGTTACTTTAGGAACAAAAAATATAACTATGGGCAATTTTACTTGCCATGAAATTATCACAACTAGCATATTAAAAATATAGTGTATCCAAACAGTTATTACAAACAGAATTTACTTTTTAAATAATATTTATTTGTAATTGTAACAAATGGAGCAACAATCTCCTGAACTATTTACTAGTTTATGTGGAACAGACAAAAGAACCTCCACAAAACAGAAGTAACAATCATTAATATTACCTCTCCACAGTATTAAATAATAATTTAAAAAATTCTCATAAAAAGAACTGAAGGGGGGGGAGTGTATAGACGGGAGTGTGGGACTAAGTTTCAATGAATGGGCATGAAATGTAATCAGAATCATTTTCTGAGCTGTAATTATCAGTATCAGTTTCAGTCTTTGCTTCTGCAACTAGTCTGTTGTGTCTGTCATTATCCATTGGAGAGTTCAGTTTGTAACCTAGGACTTGCTTGTCCTCAGTGCACAGAAATTACATTAATCTGATACCATACGTATTTTTTAGAAATGATTTGGAAACTATTTGAACACCTTGTCTTAAAATATTTTATTCATCATGTTAAAATAAAATGTTCCATAATCAATTTCTTTTCTTTTTTCAATTTTTCCAATTTTTGGGAAAAACCCAAAAAAGGCTTCAGGAAAAAAAATGGGAAAAACTGTCCCCCCCCCCCCCCGCACCCCACCTCCT
>NW_015160262.1:405252-414857 GCF_001447785.1 Gekko japonicus | reverse complement strand
CCGAGCCTTCCCATCTCTAGTTGGAATAGGATTTGACAGCCCCCCCCCCAGACATACACCCTTTCTGGTGAGGGCAGCCTCTGGAGGGAGAAAGAGAGTCGTGCAAAGTGTCAGATTGTAGCCCCAGGTCACTGGATTTACACTGTCCTTTGGAATTTAAGGGGTGTCATTGACCCCCTCAAGGCTCCATGTCTTGGTCACACTAAGCGTGACCAGATGTAGGGAGAGGGTGATTGACTATTGGGCACCAGCATCTGCAGATAGATATCTTGTTGTCACAATGTTTGCTGTTTGTTGGCTTGTTATAGTGAGATAGTTTTTGAAAAAGCACCCTGGGACCTTTTCAATAGCCCATACTTTTGAAGATCTATAGTTAACAGTGTCCAAAATTATAATTTTAAAAAGTGTCAGTTTCTAGACGAGCAGTCACACATTCCCTGGCAGAGGCATTGACCGAAGCCATACACGAGACACACTGTCAGACTGGATGGAACAAGACTGACGCAGACGATCCCAAGGGTCACTTTCTGAATAACCAACAAATAGATTCCAAGTGGCAAAGAGCCAAAGTAGAAAACCCCCAGGAGCCACACTAGTATTCTGGGGACGTGGTTACAGAGTTTAGAGAAAATGTCTTGATCGAGATGGCTGTGAGAGTTTACAGATGCTGAGTCAAGGCTGTGGTCAGTGTAGTAATCCGATAGAGTGTTTTGGCTGGGAGTCCTCGTGGAATCTCTCTGCACTTCCATGATGGTGATCACCAGGCAGTTTGAGGACCCATGAGAAGGACTCGAGGAATCCAGGTTCTTGGGTGTCAAGACCACTTCTTTGCAGTCTGAGCTCCATGCTGTTTTTTCCTTGGCCACAAGTTTGTACATAACATTTGTATCGTCGGGGAGCCCTTCTACTTCCTCTTCCTGCAGTTCGGTCTCATGGCGGCAGAAGGGACAGCTGATGCACAGGGAGCCATCGCCCATGTGGAGGATTTTTGTCAGGCATTTAGCACACACCCTATGGAGGCAATCCAGGATCTTGGGTTTCCGGCTGTGAACGTTAAACTTCTGATAACAGATTTTACATTCTAGCTCATCATTCAGTACTTTTTCTTCCCCCTCTGTCTGAGGATAATTCATCTTTAAATTAGGCACACTGTAAAAGAAGACAGAACAGTAGTAAGTTCTTGCTTATTCTTAATAAGCCTGCTTGGTGGTAACTTCTCTCTAGAGTATATTCGGTAGCTGAATTTCATCACAGGGGAAATGGGTAGCAGTAGTTAAGAAAGATTTCAGTGGTTAAAATCAGTTATCACTTCCTGTTATAAGCATCCCATTTTCCATTCTGTGTAATTCTCTTAAAAATTACCTGAACCTGACTTGTTCTATATCCTGCTTCTCAAAATGAAGCTACGATAAATTTCTTCTCATACAGACAGAATAGGTGCATTTAGTGCTTGCTCTTTGTGTCTTCTTGAACACCTGTAACCTTATATGGTCTTGTGTCCAAGTTAACCTTTCTGTACCAGTTTTTACAAAACAATAATAACAAGCTGAAAACCTTTTTTCTTAAGTTGCTATCTCACATGTTATTTCTAGTATTGAAATATACTTTCCCCCAAATGCAGTACTTTGAAATTCCAAATTACTGAGGGAGGCCTAGTGCAAATTTCCTCCAGTGTGAAGGCAGAATTTGGGTTCTAAGTATTGAAGTTTGGTCATTGTCCTCTGAAGGGTGTATTTATGTAGTTTTAAAAAAAAATTATGAGGGCCAAGAAGTCCAGTGCAGCAACCGCAATGTTCCTCAGGCCTTTAGCCATGGTGGGGCATTTTGGGGCCCCACCATTTGATGATGCCACACACCCCACCCCAGAGTGCCTAGCCCTGCAGTGTTAGCAAGGCTGAGGAAAGAAAGGAAAGTTGCCTTGCTGCTTCTGGTCAGTTCCACTCCCTCCATCAGCTGTTAAATCTAACAGCTGTATCGGGGAGTGAAACTGACCAGAAGCAGCAGGGCGGCTTCCCTTCCCCAGCCTCCCCACTGCTTGGGGGGGGGGCAGGCTAGGGATGGAGAGAGAGAGAGAGAAGGCATGGTGATGGTGGTAGGGAAGCCAATCTCTCTCTCTCTCTCGCATAACTTACCATGGCAGAAGGGTGGGGGGGGTTAGTGATGGTGGGGAAGCCAATCTATCTCCCATAACTTTCCATGGCAGGGAGGGGGTTGGTGATGGTGAGGGAAAGCCGATCTCTATCTCCTGGGTTTGCCAGTCTCCATGTGGTGGCTGGAGATCCCTTGGCATTACGCCTGATCTCCAGGTGGACGCTATGGCATTCTATCCCATTGAAGTTCCTCCCCTTCCCCAAACCCCGTCCTCCTCAGGCTCCACTCTTAAAATCTCCAGTTATTTATTATTTTTAAGTATAAGCACAATAGGTGCCCCACAAAAAAAATGTTTGTCCCACAAAACGAAAAATCCTGGCTACGGCCTTGATGTTCCCACACCTCTTTGTCTTCACAACACTTTGCAGTGGGTTATGATAAGGGAGAATGACCGGGCCAAGGACATCCAGTGAACTTCATGGCAAAATTTCAGATCTCAGTTCTGCAGCTAGCTAGCTCTTTACAGTATCTGGGTAGTCATATATTTGACCTCTGCATATGTGTACCCGAACATACTAGAGCTCTACCCAATAAATTTGTTCTCCATTTCCCTGTTCCTAAGGAACCATGCTTCCGTGCATTTTACACGCTCTTCTGCCCCCATCTGCACACAGGCACGATCTTGGGGGCAGAGCACGATGCAATGCCTGAAAAGTGCATTTTTCCCCATGTGTATTTCCTGCTATATAGAGGCAAATACCATTTCCACAAACTTTTACTTTGCTAGGCTGTTTCAGAATATAGAATGTCATCTAGCCATCCTGCATGCCGCTCTCCAGTGAGAAGACCAAGCGTTTATCAAGTTTTCTATAGCTAGGATGCTTCTGCAGCTTGAATCCGAGGAGGTCTGCTTACAGTATTATTTCAGAAATCAGCTTTGTGTCCTAGAAAGCAGAAAGTAAATCCAGAAAGTTCCTTTCCCTTCCCTGAAAAAGAGTTAGCCTCACTGTGTTAGATATTACTGGTCCCTGCCACACGGCAGGGAAACCGGTCAAAGTGCGGCTAATTAGAGCTGCACCAAAATAGAGACGCTGCAGGCGGGATCCCACGAATCCCGTGGGCCACGCGCCGTTGCTCCCCGGCACGATCAGATGCCGGGGAGGAAGAGACGAGTGGGAGGGGGAGGCTGCCGAACTGCGCATGTGTGAGTATGCGCAGTTCGGCCGGGGGCCATGGATGCGCCGGCGGCAAGACGCGCCGGCGATCCCACGGCCAGCCGTGATGCGGACCTACCGGATGAACCACCTAGGTAGGTGGTCATGTTTGCTGCGGGGCTGTCGGGGGAAGGGCCGGATCGGGAACGGGCCCGCAACACTTCCCAGATGTTGCGGTGGGATCACGCCCGTTTGCTGCGCCCCCGATCCGGCCCACTCCCGACCCAAAACCCCTCGTGAGAACAGGGCCACTGTATGTCTAATTCATCAGAGGTGGCAAACCTGGCATCACCCCCCGCACCTCTCATTTTGCTGTTCAAACGTTGCTCTTTGGTGAACATTCATGTCACCTAGTACTGTTGCCCAATTAAATAACCCTCAGTTGATTACTCGTATAAGTTATAGTCTATTGATGAAATCTGCATACATTTGCAATCGCAAAAACCTAAAGAAAACCAACAACTGTGTGTCTTGTGTGGATGTGGATGTTATTGATGCCCCAATACAGTGTGTCTTTTTACGTTAGCAAGTATAAAATATGGACCAAATAGACAGGCTTTGCAGCCCAGAGAGGTTAACGAACTTGTTTATATTAATTATAAAAGCATATGAAAGGGGGGAATGGCATAAGAAAGTATAGAAAAAAGTAATGGTAGTGATTTAGAATTGTTTCCACTTTTACATGTGGAAAACATGGAGTATCCTTGGAAAGAATGGATGGCTTTTGACTGGGTGGCAAAGAGGATACTGTTCAAATAGCAGGATGCATCCCAGCTAGTTCATTACGTCCTTCCTGCAGTGAGGGCGAGGGACACCCACGTGCCTGAGATCCACACCAGGCTGAAAATTCTTTCCAACGTTGTGATGTCTGAACAAAGCCTAAGAGTGGATCCAGCCAGTTTCCAGGGTGCTCTTAATCCCTCACCTGACCACTTTGCTTTGTCTTTTAATTCATCCTCCCATGCTTGCCTCCTGTCCTGCCACCCTCTCCCTGTTCCAGATGCAAAGTGTCATTATCGATAGTGTCAGGAGTTCCTGAGGACTGAACGGGGAACCTCATGGCGTGCTCGGGCCTCGAACACTCCTCAGGGACAGAAGAGAGTAGGGAGATGCAGCGCCAATCCCTGTAACTGCCAGGCAGCATAAAGCTTCTAGACTGGTCAGGCCTGGCTTTCTGTGCTTTTAGGCTCTGGCTTCAGGGATCCTGGGCTGGAAGACACATCCTCCACCATGTCTAGATTCAACTGGGCTGTGGCCTTTTTCAGTCTTCACCCTGGCCTTTAGAACAGGTAGCTAGGGGAGATGAAAGGGCTACCTTCTGTATCACTGCAATGGAGCTATGTTCCAGAAGGCCTTCTGTTAATTGATAATATATTGTTGAAGGTTTTCTGCTGGGGTTTTGGTCTGTGGGTATTTTATCGTTTCACAGCTTTGATGCTGATTGTTGGTACTGGTTGGTGTGACTTTTGTATGCTATGTTGCATGCTTGTCAACTGCACTAATTAACTATGTTGTGGGAATGGCGGGGTAAAAGAGTTCTAAATAATATTAATGGAAAAGGGCAGAAGATATTCTGTTAAATTTATCAAGAAAGTTCCTTGGTGTAACCTCAAGACTAAACTACTGTCAAAAAACTTTCAGCTAGCCCCAAATGGAGTGAGCAGGATGCAGCCTAAATGTGATGCAGAGACTAAATTTGGTGGGTCTTGGAAAGGCTGCATTTGTTGCAGGTCAGTTTCTGGACACGGATTAAATGGCAGATGTTGATCTTTACAGTCTTCGGAATCCTGATTATCTGAAAGGAAGTCTTCTCCCTCAATTTTCCCTCCCCCTTGTATCAAGGTTGTAAGAAGAGGCATCTTCAGTTCTGCTACCTTATTCAGATAGCTGCTTTCCAGGATGAAATCTCCTGTGCATGAGCAAACGGAATGCAAGAAAAAAGAGTTTGTCCATCAGTAGCTGTAGTTAAGGAGCTGCGGAGGCTCAAGTGGTTAAGACGCTGAACTGCAGGCTGTGGAAGGTCAGCAGTTCGAGACCCGGGTTGCCGCATGACGGAGTGAGCTCCCATCTCTAGCTCCAGCTCCTGCCAACCTAGCAGTTCGAAAGCAAGAAATTGCAAGTAGATAAATAGGTACCACTTCAGTGGGAAGGTAACAGCATTCCGTGCGCCTTGGTGTTTAGTCATGCCGGCCACATGACCACGGAAACATCTTCGGACAGCGCTGGCTCTTCGGCTTGGGAATGGAGATGAGCACCGCAACCCTAGGGTCAAACTCGACTGGCTTTCGAGCAAGGGAACCTTTACCTTTACTAGCTGCAGTTATCGTGTTATAGTGTTTCTCAAAGGCTTTGCAAGACTATGAAGAAGAACAACAGACTTCCTCTTCCATGGAAAGCATTGAAAGTTCCCTTTCTTCCTCACTAGTCAACTAGGGCAGACATCCATAATCAGTCGCTTATGTTTCCCTCAGTATTTACGAGTTTTATCATTGTGCGAAGTGCTGGAACATAGCCAAATATGGCTTCAGTTTTATTTCTGGTTCCCAGCATCCCAGACAGCTGTGTGCTTCTAGGTGATAAAATGGAGCATGATTCTGTACTGTAAACATTACAAGTTTCCATTAGGGATTGCAGGCTAGTCTGAACGGATGAAGTGCTTCTCAGCTCCGCACACATCTGCTTGGTATATTTGGAAAGCTGAACAGTTTTGTGTGTGTGTGTCTTATGCGGCCATCTGACCATAGAGTATAATTGAAGCAATTCTTCATCTGTTTTCCTTTAGAGTTTTTCAGTGACACATGCTATTTTAGACAAGCATTCTTCTCCTAATCTCCTACCCCATGCTGCCCTCTGTAAGATTGAGAGCCGTTTTCCGGATAAAGACGATAAAACTTAAGGGGATGGAACGCCCACAGAAGCATCAATCTGAGATCACTCAGAAGAGCAACATTATATAAAATGCCAGAGAGCATATGAAGATAGTATATTAGATATTCAGCTCCCTCCCTCCCTTCCTCCCCAGGCCATTTGTTTTACTTCCATTCTCAGCTGCAAGAGACGACGATTTCATTGAATTGTAGACTGGGGGGGGGAGTGATATACATGCGGGGACCCTTACAGTGAAACATACACAATCAGAATTGGTCAACCGTGTACAGCAACCTTTTGTATTTCGACAGAACAAGGAACTCCAGTGGCTTTTCAATCCTCTGCAGGTCTGAAATAAGCTGCACCTGCTTAGGTACCTTTTTTCTCCCTGGCTATTAAGGGCACAGTCCTATTTCTGGTAGGCTGCTCATCCTTAGTTCTACCTCTGCTTAAATCAGGAACTCAGTAGTCAACTTCTGAAGACAAACCAGCAAAACTGCTTGATCTCATATAAAGTTTAGAACTCTGTTAAGTACTCAGAACAAATTTCTGAATGGTTTATTTTTACCAGTTGGGAATTAAACTTTCCAAAGAAGGCCATTACACTGAGCTTTTTGGATAGACCATTGCCCCACGGCCAACAGTGCACCCTCCCTGCTCATGGATAATAAAGCTGCAGCAGTAGAGGATGGAATTCTAGAGAACATGGTCCCTGAGCGAAAATACCAGTAATGTCTGGACGTATTAAGCGTACACGAACTTTTGCAAACCAGAAAAGAACAAAAAACTTCTCCTGTTCTCTGTGTCTGTCGCATTTTTCTCCCTCCACCAGGGCGGCATTTGTGGTTCCACCTCTTCCACTTGATCCTTTCACCAACCCTATGGAGTTGGCTAGGCTGAGAGACAGAGAGTGGCTGGCCACAGAGAGCTACGTGACTGAGTGGGGATTTCAACCCAAGTTTCGCCCAGGTTGCTTTTCTTTAAAATCCTGTTTCCCCCACTTTATACTAGAATATCAGAATTGAATTTGGAAAATATATTTTCCCAACTTCACTGGGTATTAATTCTTCAGTTAAGGCAAGAATCTTTAGTTAGAATACTTGTTAATTGATACATTTGACATTACTGTTAGAAAGAGAGCTTTGTTAGGATTTTTAATTTTCAGGTTAACCAGAAAGAAAAGGACAAAGCCCCCTCAAAACTACCTTTGTGCAACAGTTCGTCCTGTAAATGTAGATTAAGTTTTTTTCACTGACAAATAACGTTTCCCTAGGTGAAGTTCACTTGGTGCTTGTTCTTACATGTTTAGCAGTGCTTTCATTCAGAAGTAAAATTCACAAAGCCATCTGCTTAAACAAAGCACTAACCCTAATGAAACAATTGGGCACTTTGGATTTTGAAAGGTCTACTTTTGGGCGCTTACATATGCATTTCTAAGGCAAGAGAGAAGTGGAAAAAATGTATCCAGTAATTCAGATAAATCAAGCAAAGCTGTTAATTGTATAGGAAGCATACTAATATACAGAATGTGGGTTGTTGCTGCTTTTTGTTCCTGTTGCTAAGATGACAGATCTCACACCATTCAGTAGTATTTCTTTCTATATCTGTTGATAATTAAACTGCTTGAACTTGTGGGTAAGCAACATGTGCTCAACATCTGGCTGACTTTCCTGGCATGCAAAATCTATTTGGCTTACAATATTCTTTGAAGAAGAGAGGCATTTTTTAAAAAAAGCACAGTATACCCATTCATTGACTCTTTGCTAATCTACAGTGGCAAGTACATGCACTAGAAATGCTTTAAGAAGATCCAGTCCCTTCCAAACCTACCCGATTTGTTCTTTTTAAGCAAAGCACCCGTGGTTTCAGGAGGAAGCCACACACGGAGAGAACCATCTTTCCCACGGATTATAGCCTGTCCGTCGAACAGATTCCCAGAAATGGCTCTGAAGTGTGCTTTGGTCCAACTCTCCCAGGGGTATAAGAAGACGGCTATGGAGAGGCTTGAAGATTCCTCCCTCAAAGTGACAGAACAGAAAAAGGAATTTGCTGTGAAGGCTGCTCAGTACCAGCGAGAGATAAGGCACCTCCAGCGGCTGCTGCAAGACAGGCACGGAACCCTTGACCAAGTGCTGCAGCAGAAAAGATAAGTCAGTCAAAGCAAACAAACCAATTCGATTGGGCTGGCAAAACGAGGGCAGATGGAGACATATGTTCTGCCTAAGAGCCCCATCTGCTGTGCTCAAACCGTTTTCACCGGTCTGCCTCTCTGCTGGATTGAAAATGCTAAACACCTCCTTTCAACTGGCTCTGTTTACTCCCCTAGCTTCCCCCTCCCGGTCTACAAGTCCTTGAAGGATATCATTTATTGCTGGTGCCCACAGCTAAGCTTGAACATTCTCCTGACTACTAACTGCATCTTTCTGAAGGGAAGCGAAGCGCTCAGAAGCGATTAACTCGAATTGAGCTTTCAATAATTCTCTCCAAAGTGAATCACTGGTCATGTGGCTGTTGATTTAATAACATCTTCCAGCAAGGGCTGACGAAGTCCCAGACTGACAGGTTTTTGACAGGCAGGAAACAAAAGCAGTCAATTAACAAAGCTTGGCAAAAGAGAATCATCTTTTAGATTGAGAGAATTCTGATCACAGCTGTAGGGGGAGTGGAATGAGCAGTTGAATAAGTCTTAGTTAAAGCATGCCTTTCACTGTTTAACCCCAAAGGAGAGCTAGTTTACCATTCTAGTGAAAGTAGAAGCAGGAGGAGGAGGAGATTGGATTTACACCCCGCCCTTCACTACTCAAAGGAGTCTCAGAGCAGTTTACAAATCTCCTTTCCCTTCCCCTCCCCAAACAGACACCCTGTGAGGTAGGTGGGGCTGAGAGAGCTCTGACAGAAACTGCTCTTGAGCGAACAGCTCTGAAAGAACATATGACTGACCTAAGGTCACACCAGCAGCTGCATGTGGAGAAGTGGGGAATCAAACCTGGTTCTCCCGGATTAGAGTCCGTGGTCTTAACCACTGAACCAGACTGGCTGTAAGTAGTGGTAGAAGTATATTTAATAGAATATTTCTTTTATCAAAAGAGAGATGGCAAATTAAAGCAAAAAATCTAAAGGCATTGTGAGATAAAGCTCATGGAAACCATAGTTCAAGCAGAGTGCCATCCGTGTCCATAATGCCACTTCTCTCGTTAGCAGATAGATATCTAATTTGATTTGAAGTATCTGCTCAAGTGTAATATAGCGCATGAGTTGCACCATTATGTCCAGCGCAGAAATTTTCATCCATTCTCAGGAAAAGTGTGTTTAGAATTTTGCTTTGAGATTCCACAAAGACTGCTTTGAAATGAAAGTCGAATATGGGCAGTCCAAGACATCGTAGTGCCTGAAGCGCAAAGTCAGAATTGTGCAGACACCAGCTATCTTAAA
>NW_015160262.1:380052-403918 GCF_001447785.1 Gekko japonicus | reverse complement strand
GACTGAAAGTACTCTCTGCAGCAAAATCTCCCTGGACATGGAAGATTGAGGGGGTGGGGTGGGGTGGGGAGAGTGAGACCAAACTAGAACGATTCAGGCTGATCTATGAACTGCCCACCAAAGACTTCCTTAGGCTGAGCTGCTGGAGGGGATCACAGTCAGGTCTCGTAATTAAAGTGGAGTAAACAAATATTGTTGCATTATGAAATTTCTCTGTTTGTCAACATTCTCAGATCTTGAGCATCAATGTGGTTCATATAGCTTCCCAGGGCTATTTTTGGGCAGGAACGCACAGGAACGGAGTTCCAGCTGGCTCCTGAGTTGGCCACGCCCAGCAGGAACTCATTAGCATAATAGGTCACACCCAACAGCAGAAACTCATTTGGATTGGCTACAATTAGGGGTGTGTGGCCTAACATGCAAAGGGTTCCTGCTACCAAAAAAGCCCTGGGTTTTGACAACAAACAAGGTAAACAGAATAAGAAGCAAAAGGTGGGTGTGGCTGGATGACCACACTTCTGGTAACGTGGGGTGTGGCCTAATATGCTAATGAGCTGCTGTGTCAGGGGTGTGGCCTAATATGCTAATGAGTTTATGCTGTTGGGTGTGGCATATTATGCTAATGAGTTCCTGCTGGGCTTTTTCTACAAAAAAAGCCCTGTAGCTTCCCAGCTATGGATTATGTTTGTGGCCTCTCTCAGCTGCCATTCAAACATCTGTTTCCCCCTTTTTTACATGTGTTTTGCTCCCTCTAGGACTACTAGAGAGAGCAAAACACATTGGGGGGGGGACGACCCTGAAGCAATAGGGACAAACAAGTGACAAAAATGACAATGCAGTTCATGGTTATTCATGGTTATATATTATTTGTTGTGAGCCACCCTGGGACCATTTGCGGGGTAGGGCGGGATATAAATTGAATAAAATAAATAATGTGGATAACTGTTCTCTGGTGCATAAACTATTTTGTACATAAGAGATGTATTTATTATGGCCTTTGTATGCCATTTTTATCCCCGAATACCCCACAATGGCTCACAGAAAAAATCCAAATACAGTTTCCAGTAAGAAAGGCTATATAAATTGGCATTGCCCAAGAATTGCTGGGCTGGAACAAGCAAAAACAACAACAACAACAACAAAAACCCCAGCACTTCCTGCATTGAAAATCTTGAACTACAGGAGTCACACACAAGGTGGTGGTGGCTACAAGTGGGAACTGGGTAAACATATGGAGCAGAGGTCCATCAGTGGCTATTAGCCACAAGGGGATAGATAGGAACTCTGGTTCTGGGGCAAGTGATGCTCTGTATTCTTGGTGCTTGGGGGGTGGGCAACAGTGGCCCCACTGGCCCCACTGGTGGACCTCCTGATGGCACCTGGTATTTTTAGCCACTGTGTGACAAAGTGTTGGACTGGATGGGCCATTGGCCCCAACATTGGCTTCTCTTATGTTCTTACACTGAGATATTTGGTCAGAATCACAAGATGGTTGAGGCCATATTTCTAGTGCTTTTGGCAATATCCTTCTATGTATTCTTTTTCCTTCATCTTAGCAAACATTTTCCTTTCCTCTGTGGTAAGTTGCCCTGCGTGTCATCCTTCCAGTTTTGACACTTGCTTTCAAGTGTTATTAGTAATCTATCTATCTAGATATTTCTAAATCAGACTGCCCTTTTTTGAACAAACTTGGTTATCTGGCACTGCAACATACATCAGTTGGTCCCAGAAGGCTGATGCCATGTTAAAATGTGGAATTTGCTGCCAGAGGATATAGTGAGGGTCACAGGAATAAAACACGTTTAAAGGGGGATTAGATAGATTCACAGAGGATAGGTCTATCAGCCGTGCTGACTGAGGGGAGGCAATCAGCCTCTGAATCCCAGGAGGCAACAAATTCCACATTGAGGGAAGGCCTCAGCCTCTATGCCCTGTTGACCCTCCACCGGAACTGGTTGGCCAATGTGTGAGACAGGATGCTGGACTAGATGGACTACTGGTCTGATCCAGCAGTAGGGTTGCCAAGTGGATCTTCGCTGGGAGCGGGGGGCTTCGGGTTGGTGTCTGGTGTGCGCGCGCCGGACGAGCATCACCCCCGGAAGTGACGGGAGGATGCCAGGCATGCTGGAGGCTGGGCCACGGCCATACAAGGGAAAACCATAGAGTTTTCCCTTAGATGGCCATGGCCCCGCCCCCAGCATGCCTGGCGTCCTCCCGTCACTTCCGGGTGACGCACACGTTGGGGCGGAGTTCCCCCCGAGGCCCGATCCGGCGCCGCCGGGGAATGGGCCTCTGGGGCGGGGGTTTCCCCGGCCCCTGGAGGGACTTGGGATCCCTATCCAGCAGGGATCTTCTTGTGTTCTTCTTACCTTGGAAGCTTTTACAAGGAGAGTGGAATGTACAGGAGACTGTATGCCTCTTTCTGGCCTCATCTGTTTCTCCCTCACTTTCCTTGCCTTTGCGTCCCCTGCTTGTTCATCAGTTTGGCAAGAGGGTATAATTGTATTGCACGTAATCCATGTGCAGACAGCAATACAAATAATCATTTGTGGCCTCCAGTATAAATTCTCTTACGATCCCATGACAATAAAAAAAATATGAAACCTGATATTAAACAGTTTGGGAACAAACCTTATTCATTCTGTTAACACCCCACAGAGGCAAGTTTTTAAACTCCATATTGGGGGTTGGGATCATTACCTTGTAAAAGGAAAATCAGCTAAGACATAGCAGTAGCATTGCTTACTTCTCACAGGAATAAAAACAGTAATATCTAAATGAAATTAAAAAGCTCCTGTGAACCTAATAAAATGAAAATGCCTGGGCCAGCATTGCAGTTAAAGCGTGCAGTGCACGAAGTATCCACGGTGCAGTCTGAGAGCATCATACCAGCCTGAATAATAGAGAAAAGTGTGCAGGACGTGGTGTAAAAGCAGAGAGCGGGCCCTATGTAAGTTTGGAGGTCCTGTGGTGGTTATGGATCATATATCCACTGCTGGTGGTACTGCCCAATAGTTAAGAAATTCTGGATAAAACTCTCAAAAGTCATCAGAAACATCACAGGTTATCACATTCCTTTCTCTCCAGAACTATACTTACTGGATCTATGAAGAGACTCGGAAATCCCCAAATTGCGGAGGGAGTTAATCTTGGTATTCCTGACTGCAGCAAAGACAGTCATAGCCAACAACTGGAAGGATAAATAAGTCCCGTCTCTCACTCAATTGTTTGCTAAACTATGGGAATTCTATTCTATGGACAAGTTATCAGACAAGGTCTTGTCCTTAATACCAATACCTGTGGTAGTAATTTTCTATTAAAATCGTTTCCATTCTTGGAATATGTCTTTAGCAACGATATGCCTCCAAACTATAATGTACCAGGAACATGCTACGATATTCTACATTTTATGTAACTCTGTACAGGCACAAACTGTTTAAAGGACAGCTTGCCATGTATCTCTTTTTATGTCTATGTTTACTTTCTATTGTATTACCGTAGCTGAATTATAATTCACTCTGTATTTGACTATGAAATTAAATTAAATTTTTTAAAAGTGTTATATCTTTTTAAAACTGGACCATATGTGGATTAATGCTTTGTTGTGAGATGTCTTGGGCATTTTTAACAGGGAAGCAGGAAACAAATCCTTAAAATAAACAAATGAAGAGAAATTACCTGAGCCTTGTTACAAAAAGGAGTGTTGTGACAGACAACCTAAGGCTAACAGATTTATTGTAGCTCAAGTCTGGATAGGCTGGAGCCAGTCAGATGCATGAAGCGAACCTTTAGTCAGCAGAAATGCATAAGTATCAGAGGGGACAACTGTGAAGAGGGAATTAGAAGGCCAGAAAAATGCAAGAGTCCTAGCTTGTGACATTTCTGTTGAAAACTCAGAAGTCTGCTCAAACAGATTTAAGACATCCTGTTATGATTTATAATCATCAGCCATCTAATACATACGAACAAATAATGATGTGATAGCTACTGAAACCACAACCATGAGAAGGAGGCTAGTCCACATGACAAGCTGTGCCCCTTGTACATGAGTTGGGCAGTTTCTTCCAGACCATAATTACATGCCAAAAAAATAAACTCTGCAGTGGTTTGGAGGAAATTGTTGAATCTGAATAGCAAGCTGCTGCATATGTATAGCCAGGGGTCATTTCCTGCAGGAGCGCACAGGAGCGGAGCTCCGGCCGTAAGGAGCCCAGGGGGCGGGCACATGCAACAAGCCCCGCCCCCTGCTCCCAGCAGCCAGGTAAATTGCAGTGGGTGTTGCCTTCTGACACACTTCCGGTGATGTCAGGGGGTGTGGCATATGCAAAGACGTTATTCTAATGAGTTGTGCTAATGACTTCCTGCACCTCTTTTTCTACGAAATGACCCATGAGGGGAGGGAGGGGCTATGGCTCAGAGGTACGGCTTTGTATGCAGAAGTTCTTAGGTTCAATCCGCGGCATCTCCAGTTCAAAGGAGCAAGAAGGAGGTGCTGTGAAAGACCTGTTCTTGAGACCCTGGAGACCTGTTGCTAATCTGAGTAGACAGTACTCACCTTGGTAGATCCAGGGGTCTTACTCAGGAGTAGGCAGCCTCACATGTTCATGTGTGTTCAACAGGTGTTGCATGGTATTATTGCAATGTATCTGCCCCGTAGAATGTATTTGTTGTTGGGATATTTCATTTTGAGCAATAGTCAGGGGATTAAATAGTTGAATGTTCCTCTGCATTAAAAAAAAACACACCTCCTCCCCTAATATACAAATCTAGGATATGGAAGGGAGTGTCTGGTTTTCTCCCTAATTCTTAAGATGAAGAAAGCTTTAAAATATTCGATGCCACACCATCTCTTAGAAATGGTACAGTCCAATCACAGACATGTTATGTGACACTCCTGATTTGGTGTGCAGGCTCTACCAGACAGAAATTGCAGAGTGCAACATTATTGCAATTTAATAAGCATTCTGCACCAAGAAAGCCTAAATTCTGTGCCCAGAATAAAGTAGATTCTTTTATATAGTTTATCTTTCCTTTACCTTCAGTCTTTGTAACAGAAAATCACTGACTAGCAAAATGTGGGAAAGAGCCCAGAGTTAGAACACCGGATGGCCAAGGGCCATACTAGGACAAGACAATGCAACATTAACAAGCTCAGAAAGGACACAAACACATTTCCGACTGCTTTGCGGGAAAGACTGCTTGAATGATTCATGGAGCAGAGACAGATTTGAAGACTAAAAGAGCATTGCAGATCACTGACGATAGTATAATCCATTACAAATTAGATCCAATGAAACTGTAGGAAGTGCAGGAAGCAGTATGAAGGGAGCAGTCCCTGGCAGTGAACCCATTGCAGTAGTTTTTGAAACCATTGCTATTTGGTAGGATGTATTTGGAAGCAGACAGTTTTTGCGATATGAATAAAGGCACCTCTGGCTTCACGCTGGGGATCCCTAAGCCACAGATGTTAAGGGAGCAACGCCCGTGCAGAATGGCCACCACAGTACCAAAACAGCAGCATCTCATCAGTACCTCTTAATCTCTGCAACAGCAGCTACCTCTGTAAGTGTACATCCGGCTTCATGTTCTGTTTCCATGCATCCAACGCTTCTGGGAGCAATATGTGGCTGTGTCCTCAGATGCTCCGATGGATGGATCTTTCAGAGCTGTTAAGACTTCATTGCCCTCTTGCAAAGGACCAAATCTTGCAATTTGTCAGAGAGCAGAGCGGCTCCTAGAAATTGCTGCGGGCCACGTTTCTTCTGATGTACCTTCATCGCACACGATGTGATTGTGACCCAGGGAGCTATTTCACCGAAAACAAAACATTTTCCTCAGTTGTTGGTTGACCTGATACCTTGCCCTTCAGCTGCATTCACAGCTGCTTCAGAGAAAAACTTTACGTAGAGTGTGAAATAATATCGAATTTACAGAAGCAGGGTATGAAGGACCCCATGTGGACTATCATCTATTTTCAGTTGGAAAATAGTCTTAAATTCCTCTGAGTTTAACAGGTGTTTTTTTTTGGGGGGGGGCGGATTCTGAGATTTCCCAGTGGTAGGGTAAGAAAATCAAACAAGGAGTAATCCAAGATAACAGTTTACAAGAACCTGTTCCAGCACATAAATACTACAACCAGGACTTATTATCTAAATTTGTTTTCTGTGCTAAGTCCCAAAACATATACACAGTAATTTTGTAAGAGATTGCTAGAATGCCTTCCCAATCACCACTGTCTGTCTGCTCAGAATATTATAAACATAACATAATTATGCTTTGTGTGAAGAAATGTTTTTCTTTGGTGAATTTTAAATCCAACGCCCGTCAATAGCCAGAAAGTGTCTTTGAGGTCAGCTTAAGTCACGGTATCTTTAATTTTCAGAACATGAGACCTGATAGGAAGCACTGTGTCATGAACCCTCATGCATGGGAATTATGCCACTTAAACTTTTACAAAAAACCTAACGTTTTGCTTGCATTCTGAGAGCTGAGAAGGCCAAGGAATATCTTGATATCAGCTGGGTAGCTCTGAAACAAGCTGGACAGCCAGCAAGAAAGCAGTCTCTTTTCTAGGAAAATGGCTTTCTATCAGAAACTTCACTAACAATTGTATGAAACCCTGCAGGTTTTGTGAACATGGGTTTAAGATGGCATTGGATGAGCATAAAGGCATGGGGAATGGAAAGGAATGTTTATTGTGGAAAAAACATTGACCGTAGAAAGTACCATTGAGGTCCAAGAACTGACAAGCAAAAGAAGATGAATGCACCAGAAGACTGCAAAGACCTACACGGGAGGAGATTGCAGCTATAGAATTTCGGTTTTTCTCTCTCTTCTCTCTTCCCCTCTCTCTTTCCCCCTTTGCCTTATATATTTCCCCCCCAAGTAAAGCAGCCTGGATTATATAGTGTAGGGGAGCACATGGGTAGGGCTATTGGGACACCCCCACACACCTCCCCAATGGGCAAGACTCCTGTGAAAGTCTTCTCTGGAACTGTTCCAGAGTCCCGGGTGAGGGAACGCCGATGAGAAGAGCTCCAGTTTGAAGAGGAAGAACAGAACTTAGTAAAATGTAAGAGAGCAGAGCTAAGAATTGGAGAAATATATTTCGGTTTTGTATCTTACTTTCTATCTTAATTTATTCTAACCCATTTTAGTATAATGATTCAGAAATGAAATATATATAGAACACATGGTTATAAAATAAGGAGCTTTAAAGGGAAATGATGGGAGATAGAGTTTATAAGTGCATTTGTACTGGAGTAATTTTGGGAGGCAGAAATATTAATTTAGGTGTGCCAATTCTACTGGATTAATTAAAGGTTATAATTTATTAATGAAGTAGAAGCAGAATAAGATTGGCAGCTTGTGGAAGACTACTATCAAAGAATGTTAAATGTACTTTTTGGTGTAGAATAACTTGTAAACAACTTGTAAGAGTTTGAAATTAATAAAAATGTAACTGAAAAAAAAAAGAAAGCACTGTTTATGCCAGTCCACTCTGCATGGGTGGCCAGATCCTCAACTCCCTGCATCGCACAGCCCCCCCCAAAAAAAACGGGAGTGACTCACAGAATCACCCGAACTGACTGTGGTTTGATGAACTTGGCTCTGTTTTGATATCAGTAAGGGTAAAGAGGGTTAGGTTAGCTCGCCTTGTGATGCATTCAGAGCGAAGTGCTGATAAAGGCTGGTTAAATGAGTACATTTTTATTGATACTAAGCCTAGTATCTGATTGCAGCATTCTGAGCACGGCATGTTCCTGAAACAGCACTCCAGGAACCAAAATTAAATGTAACTGTCCTGCTTGTACCGGTTGACGATTCACCCTTAAAGGTACTCTTTGGAAATGTGAGGATGAAGCATCTGAAACTAGCAAACTTTTTGTTGTTGTTGTTTTACTTCCCAGGGAAGTGGGAAATGAACTTGAAATAGTTTGGGAATCGACCACCAAAGAAACCAGGAGGATGAAGGAACTCTTGCGTAAATCTCAGGAGAAGAGCAGGCAGAGCCCTGTCAGAGCTTATGAATCACATTTGGCTGACACAGATGCGGCTGTCACTTCGAAGGCAAAATAAGGTGAAAGATGTGTCTCACGTTAGCAGAGAGGCTCGGGAAAAGAAAAGGGGGGGGGGATTAATTACACATGTAGTATTTAGATAGTCTCCAGTTGTCCCTTGATGAGAAGTGTGTTAAGTCGCTCACTTAACAAAGCAGTCAGAGAGTGATTCAGCAAGAACACAACTTTATTCTTCAACTCGAACACAACTCCAACACGGATCAACATCAGATAGCCAGAACAGAACGGTTCAGCTTTTACATTGCAGAAGCCTTGCTTTTAAACCTTCCCGGCTAATATAGCCACGCCCACTGTACACATAACAACCAATAAGGTTGAAGACATAAGGACCAATCACGGTAGTTCCCGCTCAGGAGCTTACTGTAAGGTGATTGGCTTGTAAATTCCTGGACTAGTACCAGATTGGATATCTTTGGATCCTAGTCCAGGACGAAGCTTAACATACCATTCTTATGAGCTGTTTCACATAAGATGTTTACGTGCTTTCCAATACATCACAAAGTGGACATTTTAAGCTTTGAAGAGGACTCCATTGAATAGTTTTGTGCAAAGGGATCAAGGTTTACATAGCTGAACATAATATTTCTAGACGTGCAAGACATTGTTGGTGTTTGGATAGTCTCAGGAGCTCCAAAGCCCATCACTGGAGACTCCATCTTCTATTTCAGTTGTTGGCAGACAGTGAGAATTCATGTTCTCACTGGGCTAGGGCTCGGTCAACCAGCCTTTGGAAGGTTGTGGTGGCTCCGTTTAGCCCAAAGGTAGGACTGGTGTGCTGGGTGTTGTGCTGGGTGGCAGGCCTTCTGCAGGTGGTGTGCCAGGTGCTGAGCTGGGTGGAGGGCCTGCTGTGGGTGGCGCCCTTCTTGTGGGACTGGCTGGGCCCACGACGTAGCTCCCCACACTGGTGTAGCTCCTCCATGCCCAGGTGAATCCCTTGGGCTGGGTGGAAGTCCAGGATGGCAGTGGGTCAATGCGGGGTGTCCTCCCTGCCTGGTGATGTAGATGTCCCAGCTTCCTTCCCTTGGTGTCTGGCTTGGGGGGGGGGGGTTCCTCAAAGATCTGAGACATGTAGTCCAGGTTGAGGTGGGACTTGCCAGGCTGGTGCTGTACAGTGAAGCTGAAAGGTAAAAGGGAGAGGTACCACCTGAGCACTTGCTGGTTGTGGTCCTTCATCCGGGTCATCCACATCAAAGCGGTGTGGTCTGTTAAAAGGACGAATGGGTTGGTCGCCAAATAGAACTGAAGGGCACTGACAGCTCATTTGACTGCCAGTGCCTCCTTTTTGATCACTGAATATTTCTCTTCTGCTGGCTGTAGCTTGCAGCTAAGGAACAGGACAGACCCCAGCTGGGTGCTGGAGGCACCCATCTGCACCAGGAAGGGCCGGGTGAAGTCCGGGTTTTGAAGGACTGGGTTTCGGTACAAGGCGGTCCAGAGGACATTGAAGGCCTCTTGCATGGAGAGGGTCCAGTGGAGGGTCCTTTTTAAAACTGTTGGTGAGTGGGCTGATGAGGGTGGCAAAGTGGGGAATGAACTTCCCATATACGCGAGAAGGCCCAGGAGCCACTGTAGTTGCTGCTTTGTGTTGGGCTGGAGGACTTTGTTCCATGGACATGGCCTTTTCTGGTAAGGCCTCAGCTGGCTCCATCCTACAATGAAGCCCGGATACTTTAGTTCCCTGAAGCCGACATAACTTTTTCCTGGGGTTGGCCTTCAACTCTGCCACTGCCAAGTCATCCGGGAGTCGCCACAGATGGTGTATGTGGATGGACCAATCAGGACTGCAGAGAATTATGTCATTGATATAAGCCTGGACCAAGCCTTGACACTGTGCTAGGGCTCATTCAACCAGCCCCTGTGATGTTGTGGCAACTCCATGTAGCCCAAAGGTAGGATTGGTGTGCAGGGTGTCCCGCCGGATGGCAGGCCTGCTGCAGGTGGCACTCCAGGTGCCGTACTGGGCAGCAGGCCTGTTGCAGGCAGTTGCTTCCTATGGGGTCAGCGAGGCCCATGATGGAAAGGCCTACCTTCACATAAATGTTTTCCCCAGGTCCTCCCCAGGTTTGTGTGTTTCATGTTGGATACATGACCCTGGGCATACATGGACTCAATTTGGTTGAGATCATGGAGGGGGCTTAATCACACCCTCCACTGTGCCATTTTCCCAACCTGAAATGCCCCTGAGGGTTGCTATTTTTTCCCACTGAATAAACATAGGCGTACTCTACAAGTACAGCCAAAAGTACTAAGTCCATGGCACCTGAGAAGTATGTAAAAATTATTTACAACATTATACAGATTTGTTTTACAGTGCTGATATCAAACTTTAAATACTAAGTTAAAAATCAGTTGGAGGAATTTCCATATCACAAAGTACCAGTTTGAATAATAACACAATAAATTGGTAATTTAAAAATCCAATTTAGCAGTAATTTACTGAGAACTGTAGTAAATCTTCATAGTAATCATCAGTAAAGAGCTGTTGATGAAGAGAGACGTTGAGCATGGGCACCATCTCTACTCCCCTTTTGAAGTTTCTTCTTCAAGGCCAACTTCTCACATTTCAAGGACAGCATGTCAAAAGCTTAACAAAATTAAAACAAAGTTTACTGCCAAGCCAATATCATTTCTCCCATGTAATAACAATACCAAAGTGATACCAACCTTTTACATTTCAGTTGCAGCACATCAAATAGTATAACAATGTTTTAAACAGCAGTCGTAAAATGCTCACATGCGGATCAATAATGAATAGCTTCTTGTGGGATTCGGCGCAGTGAGAACAGTCACACCGGGATGCTTTCCCGTGTGATGGCTGGATCGTTGCCTCTTCTAGAGGGGTTCAGGGGTTCCCGAACTCCAATGAGCTCCCCGAAGAGGAGCTCATTGCAAGGAGCTTCACTTGGACTCCCCCACGAGTGGCAGCAAGCAGGCGGGAGCCCTAGATCACCCAGAGGCAAGAGCCATTCAAGAGCACCCATGTCAGACATCGGTGCACAGCTGTGACTACCCAGGCAAAGGGGGGAAAGTTTTACACCTCATCCATACCATTGATGAAGAATAACACCATGAGTACACACTTAAACGCAACAACATTAGAGAATCACCTACAATAAGCCCCTTTAAAGTTTAAAGAGACAGAGGAAGGGAGGGGTGAAGAACTTTCCTCCGTCCCCTCTCCTTCCTCCTAAACATGGCTAGGAAAATATCTTAAAGCAACTTTCTCTTTTTAAAATGGTTTTGGGGGCAAAAAAAGCAAAGAAAAGGCTATTGTCTGAGAGTATAATATCACCCAATGAAATACATCATTTGAGAAAAATTGGTATTATCTGACTTTGGGCTTGACTGAAGCAGTAACAAAACTATTTTTTTCCCTTGGAACTATAAGCAAGGCATTTGGAAATACATGAAGATCTTGTAAAGGATCATAATTAATTCCACTCTAATAAGGATTACAATTAACTATACTTCTATAAATGGATTACAAATACTTTATTGCTTAAAAAGAAAAAGAATTGGATCTTACTTCAAATTTATTATACGCCATATTCCCATAACATTTTTTATTGAAACCATAAAAATTTACAGTATATTGATTGTACTGCACTGTATTTTAAATAGCTGTATACTTTCTAGAAACCACAAAAATTCACTGTGTTTTGACTCTATTGTATTGTATTCTAGAAAACTGATTAGAATCTTGGCTTATGTTGAAAGTGTCTCTGTTTTTAATATGATTACTACAGCTATTGTTTTGTAAACATTAGAAGTGGTGTGAATGCAAGACTTTGCAGAAAAAAATACTATTTGTTTATTTGTCTCATTTATACCCCGCCCTCCCCACAAAGCAGGCTCAGGGCAGCTTCCACTCAAGCATAAATACAATTAAAACATACAATCATATTAAAAACAACAGTTAAAAACAGTTAAATAACTTCTGAGATTTTTCTTTCCTAACACATTGTTTTAAAAATGGATGGCATGGATACATTTCAAAAGGTGCCAGGAATTACATCTTCAGTTATAATGAATCCTCTAGATACTAAATTATTGCAGGTTTCCTTACAGGATCTTCAAATTTTAATTCAGAATACAGTTATTACTGCTGTCAGAGTGGCAATGAAAGAAGCTTTGGATTCTATTCAAGATACAATGGAAACTTTATCACAACAAATTGTTACTAAGAGGGAGGAACTTCAGAAACAATGGAAAGAAGATACACAAAATTCTTTGTATGTACAAGATATAGAGGAAACCTACGATCAAACTGATATGATCTACAGAATGGACTATGCACCTACAAAGAGAAACAAAACCTTCAAAGATGTGTATTTGAGCTCTTATAAAAGAAACATAAGCGATGAAATCTTCAAGGCAGGGATTGTTACATCACTTCAGAGAGAAGAAAGAGAAGAACTTGTGGAATTTCAAATCATCTCAAAATTGAGTACAGATGGCTTACACTGGAAGACACCTTCTACAACTACAAGGGAAAAAGACATAGAAGCATGACTCTAAAACTTAAGAGGAGAAACCAGACAATGAAGAACAGGATGAAGCGCTACAAAAAAGACTAGAAATTGTTGAGGGAAACCGTGAGAATCAAAGTGGAATAAGATTCCATAAATGGACTGAAAAGTATAATAAAGGATTAAGTTAAATTCTAATCCAGAAGAAAATAAGATTTATAGACTTTAAATATAGTTAATTGAAGAATATAACAAAATGCTTAGACAAAGTCTGATTTAGTAGTAAATAATAAATTAGTACTTACATATGTGCAAAAGATCACAAGATAATATAAAGTGAAAAAATGAAACGTATTTATATAATGCATGAGGTAGTTTAGTAGATAAAAAGGCAATGTAAAATGGAATGCCACAATTTTATGTACCTTTGTGTTTGTCTTATTTGTGTGGAAAATAAACAATTATAAAAATAATAATAGCTTCTTAAAATAGCAATTAAGTAATATTCATTACATTAAAATTCACAAGCATCAGCTGCAAACCTCTCACACTCAAAGGATAATCTACTTCTTAAAAATACAGTGGGCCGCACACACAATACCATATTGCCTAAACAAAAGAGTTCAAATCACATTTCACATTCAGCCCAAATGGAACTGCAAAATGCAGAGTTTAAATCCAATGAAATTCTTGTTGCTGTAAACATCAGCACCTGATTTAACAATCTGAGCACTGTCTGTTCCAAGGAAATTAGCTGTGATATAATCTGTAACCTTTGAGAATTGGATTGAGGCAGTTTTCTGATGGTTTTTGATTTGTTCCTTTGAACTTTCACAAAGACTTGCTGTCCTGTCGGGCTTGTGAACAGATTGGATGCTGTTGCCTTCTTTTAGGATCCTAAACCTGTTTTCCAGATGGTTACTTGTGCCTTATATGTACACAGGGGTCATTTCCTGCAGGAGCGCACAGGAGCGGAGCTCCGGCAGTAAAGAGCCCAGGGGGCGGGCACATGCAACAAGCCCCACCCCCTGCTCCCAGCAGCTCTCAGTCAGAGCAAGAAGCAGCCAGATAAATTGCAGAGCCCCCTCCGTCCCGCCCCCGGTCTAAAACAGTCCAGTGGCACCAAGTTTTATTCAGGTACAAGCTCTCCCTCCTCTGCAAGGAAAGATCTGCACAGATCTGCACATTCCCCCCCCCCAATAGTTAGCAATCCAAAACAGTCCAGTGGAGCCTGAGCGGTGGGTGTTGCCTTCTGACACACTTCTGGTGGCATATGCAAATAAATTATGCTAATGAGTTATGCTAATGAGCTCCTGCATCTCTTTTTCTACGAAATGACCCCTGTATGTACAGATTGGAAGTACAGTACACAGCTGGCTGTTTCCTGGCTTTAAATATTTTTTTTTACATACTACTGTGGTGCCATGTACTTAGCCCTTTTTGTTGTATTATAGTGTGGCTGGACTACTATTATACCCTACAAGTACGCATGAAGCCCCCTGTAGGGTGGTTGTCAAGATAGCGAGGCTTTCTTGTGGGTTAACAGGAGACTTGAGCACACATGAGCCAACTTAGGTTTTAAAAGAAAGTATTTATTTAAAACAACGATCAAAAGAGAGAAACACAAAATCCAGCAACAAAACACTTCAGAGAGTACAACAAAATAATAAACACTAACTCAACTACCTGTGTTCTACAGTGCAGTTTTCAGGAAGCATAGGCCATAGGTCACAACGAGAAATGTGGCTTCATGTCGAGGTCTGCAAATACGAACCACATACAGGAGTTCCCAGAATCTCCTAGGCTAAATTTCCCCCCAGCTAAGGTGTCAAAATATACTCTTCAAAATATACTCTTTTTTCCTTTCAACTATCAGCTGCCCCCACTTTACGGTCAAAACAGTTTTTTCAAATAGAGTTAATTGGTAGGTCTGCCTGTCCTTAGAATCAGCACCTTAACGATAACAAACTGAAAACAGCTGCACTAGAAAAAGAAGGCTAACATACTACTATATCACTTAACCCTTCATGGTGGTGGCTCCCTAGGGCCATTTCATGTTGAGAAAGCCCCCTCTCTTTGTGCAAATGGATCCTGCGTGTGCCTGAGATTAAGCTCCCTGTGTGGAACTCAACACTACACATTTGATTGTGTGAACCCAGGAAAAATAATCTAACATATAGGTAGAGCCTTCACCTTTCAATCCCAGGAACATGGGTTGCATTGGAAACCTGTCAGTTTCCTTAGCAATAAGCTTCTCACATGAATTGCAGGCCCAGGACTTAATAGGGAGAGGTCATGCAGAGAATGAAAACACAGACAAAACTTTTGTGGAATAAATATTGGGATATATGTCTATGTAGTGAGGTAGCAAGCTGTTACTATATGTGTGTATAGATCAAGAAGATCTAGGTGCCTAAGTCTTAGCTGTCTTAGCTGTCATGCTAAGTGGCTAAGTGGCTAACACTGTTACAGCCAGGTGTTTAACGAGCAGGTGCTACTCTTTGTGGTCATTAGGAGTAGGTAATTAGTTTGCCCTGATAGTCATTGGCTGGGTGTTGTATATAATATCTAGGCTTGATAAACCACATTGGGGGACATAGCTCTCTCCAACCGAGGTATGGTAGGCTGTGTAACAATCTGTATATTCTCTGTATATAGTTACCATTATTGCACCATAAACTTTCTGCCTTTCACCACCAGTTGGTCTCCAGGCTTCTTATTTACTGCACCCAATAATAAAATGACCACAGCTTTAATTATTATAGACCAAGGAGCATTGGTGCAGCAAGGGATGGATCCAATTATTGGGTGACCTGTCTGTCACCTGGCAACCCCCCCCCCCAGCTCGCCTGCTGGGGAGAAAACCATGGAGTGGCAACATTTGCTGTTACCACGAGGCTAGCTGCTAATGAGTGGTTCCCTTTGCCACCTGCTCCTGAGCTGGGCATGCTGCCTAATGGCTCAACCCCAAGACTCCTAAAGGGAGTCCCCAAATGGGGGAGGTGGGCACATAGGCCTCTCCCCCCCCCAAGGATTCATCCCAGTCCCAATAGGGAAGGAAGAAACCAAGGCCCAGAGGATGCTATAAAGACCCTAAACTCAGAGAAAGGACAGAGATAGGATCTGTAGGAGGAAGGTACTAAAAACTGGAATACTCCTTGCAACATTATGTTTTCCCAAGATTCCAGAGTTTCTCTGGGGATTGATCTGGTTCCTGCTGTGTGTTGGGGGCCAGATTCTGGAACCTCTCATCCTGAAACTGAGACAAGGTGTCTGCTATGTCTTTACTGACACCTACAACATATTTTGCTGAGAAAGAGATGTTACCAGAAAGACAAATGAGAACAAATTTGTATACCAGATGCATGACCCACTCAGAGCGAGAAGATTGTCGGTTAATAACGCTCACCACAGCCTGATTATCACACCAGAATGCCAGTTGTTTATTATGGAAGTGTTTCCCCCAAATAACCACAGCTACCACAGTAGGGAAAAGCTCCAAAAATGTGAGATCCTTAAGGATGTCAGTTCCTAGCCAGTGCGAAGGCCAATGCTGCACACACCAATGGTCTGAGAAGTAAGCCCCAAAGCCAAGGCTGCATGCCGTCTCAGAATAAACCTGGAGGGCACCCCCCAGAGACAAGGGCAATTGCCAAATAGCTACCCCATTAATTTTTTTCAAAAATTGAAGCCAGACCTTCAGGTCTTCTTTAAAGTCCTGGGGGATTCTACTGTGGTGATGCGGGGCTTGCTGGCCGTGGAACAGACTAAACATGCGCAAAAGGCCCGGACGGGTGACAGTACTTTGCAAGTGACATTGAGATGACCCAGGAGGGACTGCATCTCTTTGAGGGCACATTGTTTTGAATTGATGACCTGGAACAGTAGAGAGTGGAGTGCAGACAGTTCATCATCTGGAAGGTGAGAAATGCCTAAATTAGAGTCCAATAGGGTGCCCAGGTAAGTAAGCTGAGTAGAAAGGCCCTCAGTCTTTTCTTGAGCCAGGGGTATGGCTACACTCAGCCCTCTTTCCCCGTGCAGTCTCATCCTATGGGAATGGAACATTCTGCTATGGGTTGCTTTTCCTACTACTGGAAAGCTGGCCAATGCAAGCTGATGGCTGTGGGAAGAGTCTCCCTTGCCCAGAACAACCCTTGCCTACCTTTAGGAAAAGAAGTTATCCTCACACTTGTATATCTCATGAACTAGGATACATACAATCTTTTTAATTTTTTTTTTTAAAAGGAAATTTGGCTTCCAGTTTAGAACTTGTGGAAGGTCGGTAGTTCAGCAGTTCAAGACCCGGGTGCTGCATGACGGAGTGAGCTCCCGTCTCTAGTTCCAGCTCCTGCCAACCTAGCAGTTCGAAAGCAAGAAATTGCAAGTAGATCAATAGGTACCACTTCGGTGGGAAGGTAACAGTGTTCCGTGCGCCTTGGTGTTTAGTCATGCCAGCCACATGACCACGGAAATGTCTTCGGACAGCGCTGGCTCTTCGGCTTTGAAACGGAGATGAGCACCGCAACCCTAGAGTCGGATTCGACTGGCTTTCGAGCAAGGGAACCTTTACCTTTTACCTTAGAACTTTTTGCATCATGTCTTTGAGACGGCAGTTTTCTTCTTCCAAGAGGGAGGACCATTAGGGGGGAGGACCATTAGTTTGCCCAGGGTACCTCACATCTTCAAGGGGCTGTCCACAGGTGAGGGAAGGTTTCTTTGTGTGTTCAGTGCCACGGCCTTACCTCTCTGACCATAGTGAGGCAAAGGAAGGGTCAGAGTCGAGGCTGTCAAGACCCCATAAAAGCAGGAAAAAACAACATAAGAACATAACCATTGCCATGCTGGATCAGATCTAAGTCCGTCTAATCCTGAGATCTGTTTTCAAAAACTGTGGCAAGGTTATGAGTCCTTATAAAAGCTGCCATTGGGGGAGGGGTGGTTTGAACAGATCTGTTGTGTAAAGAACAAAGGTGCCCTGCCTCCTGACGCGCTTTGCACGCATGCTGAGAAGAGCAGCAGGACAGCAAGGTGAGGGCATTCGGTGGTACAGAGGGTCTGACCCCTTACCTTGTTCCTCACTATGGCACACTTCTTGGTGCCTGGCTTGAATTTCCTGCCCCCTCCTCTTTTGGTCTGCTGCTCGTGATCCTGGCCTTGATACTGTTGAGGTCCTTGACCTGGCCCCTCTTCCTGTAACATGAATTCCTGTCGTGTGCTTGCAGCTTAGTGGGTCCTGTCTCCGGAAATAGCCTTGGATTTGGAAGCAGCCTTCCTCTCCACTCCTTGTATAAGTGTTGTGTCCATGGACCGCCACCAGGGGTCTGCGTCCTCAGTCCCCAGCTTGGTTCCTAACTCAATAGGGGCCAAGGATCCTAGGCCACCTTTAGTCCTCCAATAGGACCTTTGGCGGGTGTATATAGTTGGCCCTTGCCGGGCCATTTGTGTCTTTTGTGTGTGCACTACAATAAACGTGACTTGTTCAGCATGTCGTAGTCCGCCTCTCCATGCATAGAACCCAGTACTTTTCAATAAGGGTCCTGTTGACTTGGGTTTTAATGCTGGTGTCACCTGCACCTGCCAGCGGGGGTTCATTGGAAAGATGGAGAGGTTCCTCTTGCATGTACTTCGCAATCAGTGCTCAGATGAGGGTTAGCACCAGGCTCAGGTCCAGACAAGTATCCCACTCTGATGTTCTTCCAAACAGGATTTGATCATGGAACAACGTGGTTGATTTTTGTCATCTGGCATAAATCCCCCACAGGATTTTTTAAAATTCTTTATATCCTACAGCATGCCTTTCCCTCATTTGAGAGACCGTTGTTTAGCCTTGTATAAAGCCACTAATGCTTGGTTAAACTGTTTTTCAAAGTCCCCCCCGCCCTGTAGACTATTTTGAAAGCTCTTTGGTTGGTCATGGAAGGTTCTCCCCGAGGACATCAGTCTTCATTGGCCCTGCCTGCTGGAAGTGGAGGAAAAAAATCCATATCGGACAGCTCTATAGCCTTTGGACAGAAGAGAAGCCTAAAGGTAAGACTCCCAAATCACAGACTGACTTGTGTTGTACAAGCAGTTTGGTGCATTGCAGGCTCTGGACTGCTTCATTGCTAGCCTTTTTTCACCATTTAACTTTTCGTAGCGTTGGCTCTGGACTGGAAAATTGTTGGACTGGAAAATTGTTTGGCAGCTGGAGATTTATTGGAGAAGAGAAGAGGAGATGAGCAGCTGGGAGCTTACTGAGCTGCAGATTGTTAGAGAGACAGCACTAGGAACATCAGTGATCCTATGGGATGTGCCAGTGCCACTTTTATCCAGCCACAACCTAAATAATACAGTTCAGTTGAGCCACTGCCCTCATGGGTGCCGTATACGCTAATCTCTTACCCCCCCCCTTTTAAAACTCCATATTTAAAATAGTACCTAAAACATTAAATGTCGGTAAGCAAAAACAGCAGCCCAGATATGAAATATTTCACTTAAATATTGTTCAAATGCACTTTGAATTTTTTTAAAATGCTGTTTACAGCTCTCCTGAAAGCTAAGAAGAGTTGGGTTTTTATACCCCACTTTTCTCTACCCTAGGGAGTCACTAAGTGGCTTACAATCACCTTCCTTTCTTCTCCCCACAACAGGCACCTTGTGAGGTAGATGGGGCTTAGAGAGCTCTAAGAGAACAGTGACTGACCCAAGGTCACCCAGCTGGCCTCATGTGGAGAAGTGGGGAATCAAATCAAACCCAGTTCGCTGGATTAGAGTCCGCTGCTCTTAACCACTACACCACGCTGGCTCCCTATGAATTGTGAGATTGTGTGGAACTCCAGGGGGAACACAATTCCACTGTTGTGGGGCAATTATGGAGAAAGTGTGTGTGCCTTTTGGGGCTATTTTGTGCTGCTAAGAAGCTTTGATATGTAGAGTGTTCCTGGAGCGCAGATTCACATAACTGCAGTGGAGTTCAGCTGCTCTGCTTAACGGTTCGCACTCTGCCAAATTCATTACATGCCTTGCAGGAGAGGTTACTGGACAGTGCGGATGCACAGTAGAAGCCTAATAGCCCAGACTAGCCCGATCTCGTCAGAACTAAGCTGGTTTGACTGTGGACAGTTGTTGTTTTTTTGAGCCCCCGGAGGGGATTTTTTTATTATTATTTTTCAAACTACAAAAACTATCACAGAAAAAGGGAAGGGGGACTACATATACGGGACAAAGTATAGAAACCCACTACTGACTAAAAACCCAAGAGAGGAGATCCTCACTAGCTTCTTTACATCAAGTCTTCATTTCATTTAGATCAATATAAACTGAGTCAGACATTTAAGTACTTTTTCCTTTTCATTAACTCTTAAAACTTAACTGTCTAAGAACAGTACCCCCCCAGTCATCCCCATTCACAGTTCTCAAAGGCACAATTCAGAGTCTTTCAGCCTTTACTTCTCTTTTCCTCGTCTCTTCCGCAGCTTATAAGGACTTTTGGGGGAAGCTGCCCCTTACCGTGGACAGTTCTTGAATGGGAAACTACCAAGGAAGACCAGAGTCGCTGTGCAGATTCAGGGAACAGCAAACCACCTCAACTCACCTCCTGCCTTGAAAAGCCCACGAGGTAGAACTTCATGTGGTCACTGTGAGTCAGCTGCGACTTGACAGCACGCTCTACCTTTTTGGATACGCATTTCTGATGCTCACGCGGAGCCTTCAAAACCAATCTGAGGGTGTTGTAGGGCTCACTGTCGCATTAGGGAGACATGGGTTCAAATTCCTGTTCACCGTGCAGCTCTCTGGGTACCTTGAGCCAATCACATATCCTTAGACTAACCTACCTCACAGGGTTGTAGAGCTGATAAAAATAACTGTGTGTACACCAGCCTCAGCTCCTTGGAAGAAAGGCAGGATATACATGAGCAAAATTACATAGTCTTGTTCCAGAGGAGATTGAAGACAGGGAGTAAGGGTCAGATCTTTCACTCAGGATTAGGGGTGTGCCAAAAAAAAATTGTGCCCGCCTGTGAGCGATAACTCAGGATTAGGGGTGTGACAAAAAAAAAGTCGCCCCCCCCCCCCCCTGATTCAGATATGTTGGTCCAAAAAAAGTTGGTATTTCCTGATATTCCCGAATATCAATATGGAATTTGGAATTTATTTATTTTTTATAATACTGATTTTTTTCAGGTCCAATATGCCCTATGAGGACCATTAAAGTCAATGGAAAATCTATTCAGGGAAATTCCATAATTGGGTATGTTTTTCTTTTGAGACAGAGGCACCAAATTTGCAGCATAGGTGCTGGAGCCTCTCCTCGAAAGGACCACCAAGTTTCAAAGAGCTTGAACCATGGGGGTCCAATTCTATAGGTCCCCAAAGAAGGTGCCTCCATCCACCATTGTTTCCAATGGGGGGGATAGCAAGGCAATACAAGTCCAGCAAAATGTCTCAGAGAATCTTTCTCTACAATAGAAATTGAAGAGGGGGGCATTTTTGCTGGGCCAGCAGAACCAGTGCAATGTGCCGAGCAGAACTGAAGCCACTGTGGCAGTTCAAAAACCCAACAGTACTAAGGTCAAACCTGAGAATCTTTGAAGTGGAAACTGGGGGGGGGGCATGTTTGCAAAGACAGCAGGACCAATGCAATGTGCTAGTGCCCCCAGCAGCAGGATCCAGTGCCAACATACTAATACCCATCAGCAGAACCCAGTGCCATTGTGGAAAATGGCAGTTTAACAGGACTGATGTTGAGGACAGAATCACAATCGGGGGGGGGGGGGTGAGAGTTGCAAGCACAGCAGAACCAGTCCAATGTACTAGTGCCCACAGAACCCAATACCAATGTGGTAGTGCCCAGCAGAACCGGTGCCATTGTGGCTGTCCAAAAGGATTAAGGTCAAACCTGAGAATCTCTAAAGTGGAAACAGCAGAACCAGTGCAATGTACTAATGCTCCGCAGCCCCATTGCCACTGTAAACCCAACAGAACCAATGTCAAACTATAGAATCCCAGCAGTTTTGTTTTGGGTTTTTTTTTCCGCGGAAGGAAGAGCAGTAGAAGCCCAGCAGAACACTCTAAAGTGCAGGATGGTCAGGCACTTTTGCAAGCCCAACTGAACCAAGGCCAATACAGAAGTGCTTTGTTTTTCTTCCAAAGTCAAGGGCAAACCCAGAGAAACCTTAAATACACCATTTCTGCAGGGAAGGCCTCAGAAAGTGAGAGGGATCCACCCTGATCCTCCTCTCTCAGCAGTCAGTATATATCTTGGAGCGGCCTGTAGAAGCCAGCATCTTCAACCATGGAGAAGGGGCAGCTGTTTATATCGATTATCTCACCAGAGAGGCTTGGCGTCCCTTCACTATCATGCAATGTTCAGGAACAGCACTGGAAGGAGGTCACAGGACGACTCACCTCCTGGCTGGCTGATGGTAGCCACTTGGGCACCCCAGTCCTAAAACTGACCCTTAGTACTAACAGCTTCTATTTAGCAGCACCTACTACCAGAACACCACTCTCATGGATTGATCCCTTGACATGGCAAGGGGGCTTTTATGGTTTGATGAGGCTGCGGGCCATACCCTGGAGGACCACCCAGAATGGACAGGCCACAGTGGAGAACTCAGACAAGACGCGATCCTCTGGAGAAGGAAATGGCAACCCACTCCAGTATCTTTGCCAAGAAAACCCCATGGAGTAAAAGATATGACGCTAAAAGATGAGCCCCTCAGGTTGGAAGGTGTCCAATATGCTACTGGGGAAGAGCAGAGGGCAAGTACTAGTAACCCCAGAAAGAATGAAGCGGCTGGGCCAAAGCCGAAAGGACATCCAGCTGTGGGTGTGTCTGATGGTGAAAGGAAAGGCCGATGCTGCAAAGAACAATACTGCATAGGAATCTGGAATGTAAGATCTATGAATCGAGGTAAGCTGGATGTGATAAAAAATGAGATGGCAAGACTGAACATTGACATCTTGGGAATCAGTGAACTACAGTGGATGGGGATGGGTGAATTTAACTCAGAAGACCATTATATCTACTACTGTGGCCAAGAATCCCATTAAAAAAATGGTGTGGCCTTTATATAGTCAACAAGAGAGTAAGAAAGGCGGATACAATCTCAAAAATGACAGAATGATCTCAGTCCAAATCCAAGGCAAACCATTCAACATCACAGTAATTCAAGTCTGTGACACACAGGAGGCTGAAATGAACTGGTTCTATGAAGACCTACAACATCTCCTAGAACTAACACACACACAAAAATGTTCTTATCATCATTGGGGACTGGAATGCTAAAGTAGGAAGTCAAAAGGTAACCGGAATAACGGACAAGTTTGTCCTTGGAGAGAACACAGTGGTCATAGCAAACACGTGGACATCACCAGATGGGCAACACCAAAATCAGATTGATTATGTCATTTGCAGTCAAAGATGGAGAAGCTCCATACAGTCAGTAAAAGAAGAAAAGAAAGAAGGAAGGCAAAAAGCAAAGGTGAAAAGGAAAGATTTACCCAACTGAATGCAGATTGCCAGAGAACATCAAGGAGAGATAAGGAGGCCTTCCTGAATGAACAATGCAATGTAATCAAAGAACAGAACAGAATGGGAAGGACTAGAGATCTCTTCATAAAAATTTTGTGCAAAGCTGGCCATGATAAAGGACAAAAACGGTAGGGATGTAACAGAAGCAGGAAGCAGAAGAGATTAGGAAGAGGTAAGAAGAATACACAGAATA
Source organism: Gekko japonicus (assembly GCF_001447785.1). Lineage (NCBI taxonomy): Eukaryota > Metazoa > Chordata > Lepidosauria > Squamata > Gekkonidae > Gekko > Gekko japonicus. The sequence continues at coordinate 380,659 of NW_015160262.1, read as the reverse complement.
ACTATACAAGAAGGATCTCAATGTCCTTGACAACCACAACGGTGTGATCGCTGACCTTGTGCCAGACATCCTGGAGTGCGAAGTCAAATGGGCCTTAGAAAGCATTACTAACAACAAAGCTAGTGGAGGTGACAGTATCCCAGCTGAGTTATTCAAAGTCCTAAGAGATGATGATGTTAAAGTGCTGCACTCCATATGCCAGCAAATTTGGAAAATGCAACAGTGGCCACAGGATTGGAAAAGGTCAGTTTATATTCCGGTCCCAAAGAAGGGCAATGCCAAGGAATGTTCAAGCTATCGCACAATTGCACTCATTTCACACGCTAACAAGGTCATGCTCAAGATCCTACAATCTAGGCTTCAGCAGTACATGGATAGAGAACTGCCAGAAGTACAAGCTGGGTTTCGAAGAGGTAGAGGAACTAGAGATCAAATTGCCAACATTTGCTGGATTATGGAGAAAGCAAGGGAGTACCAGGAAAAACATTTACTTCTGCTTCATTGATTACGCTAAAGCCTTTGATTGTGTGGATCACAACAAACTGTGGCAAGTCCTTAAAGAGGTGGGAGTACCAGACCACCTCACATGAGAAACCTGTATAAGGGT
>NW_015160262.1:377858-379475 GCF_001447785.1 Gekko japonicus | reverse complement strand
CTAGGCTTCAGCAGTACATGGATAGAGAACTGCCAGAAGTACAAGCTGGGTTTCGAAGAGGTAGAGGAACTAGAGATCAAATTGCCAACATTTGCTGGATTATGGAGAAAGCAAGGGAGTACCAGGAAAAACATTTACTTCTGCTTCATTGATTACGCTAAAGCCTTTGATTGTGTGGATCACAACAAACTGTGGCAAGTCCTTAAAGAGGTGGGAGTACCAGACCACCTCACACGAGAAACCTGTATAAGGGTCAAGAAGCGACAGTTAGAACCGGATATGGGACAACTGATTAGTTTAGCATAGGAAAAGGAGAACGACAAGAATGTATATTATCACCCTGCTTATTTAATTTATATGCAGAGTACATTATGCAAAACGCCAACCCTAACCCTAATCACAAACTGGAATTAAGACTGCTGGGAAAAATACCAACAATCTCAGATATGCAGATGATACCACTGTAATGGCAGAAAGTGAAGAGGACCTAAAGAGCCTCTTGCTGAGGGTCAAAGAGGAGAGCATAAAAGTTGGCTTGAAACTCAGCATCCAAAAAACTAAGATCATGGCATCCGGCCCCATCACTCCTTGGCAAATAGAAGGGGAAGTCGTGGAAGCAGTGACAGATATCACATTCCTGGGATCCAAGATCACTGCAGATGGTGACTGCACCCATGAAATTAAAAGATGCCTGCTCCTTGAGAGGAAAGCTATGACAAACCTAGGCAGCACAATAAAAAGTAGAGACATCACCCTGCCAACAAAAGTCCATATAATCAAAGTGATGGTATTCCCTGTAGTAATGTATGGCTGTGAGAGTTGGACCATAAGGAAGGCTGAGGGCCGAAGCATAGATACTTTCTAATTATGGTGCTGGAGAAGAGTCTTGAGAGTCCCTTGGACTTGAAGGAGATTGAATCAGTCAAAAGCATTGCAACGATTGGCTCTAAAGCATTACAGTTCCCCATAAGGTGCTTTTGCCATTGGGCTGCAGAGGTGCCATTTCCCCCCTCCCTCCTGTTGCCCTGGAAACCAGAACAAAAGGCAGGAAAGAGCCATAGAGGAAAATAGAAAGTTAACTCTGCAGCCCTTTAAATCTCTCCACCTCGAGGTACTCAGTATAGCTGAATATGGGGGGGGGGGGACTGGAAAAATTTGGCTTTTCGGGATCAGCTAAACCAGTAGCCAATCAGTTTCTCTGATCTGTATTCTGGCAGAAAAATACTCTGAAAATACTGGTAAGGGTTTTTTCCCCAAGTATTTTTTGGCTCAGATACAGCTGAATTCACATCCCTACTCGGAATCCAATAAACAACCAATCATACCTCTTAATTTCAGCCCAGAAATCTTTACATTTTTGCCTTTGCCTTCAAAATTCCTGGCACATGTATTTGCAAAGGGAAGGTTGCAAATGACACATTTTATATATATATCCTTATATATAATTGATTAGTTGTCCCACAACGTTCTATGCACTCCAAAATCAGTTGGCTCCGTGATGTGTCAATCACAAGGTGTCTCTATCCACTGGCTGTGTTGCCTGAGTTCTCTCCCACCCACTGCAGCCTAGGCCACTCTTCTCTGATTGGGCCAGCATTTCAAGGTTATTTGCATATG
>NW_015160262.1:375009-377188 GCF_001447785.1 Gekko japonicus | reverse complement strand
CACAGCCTTGACACTCTCCCAGAGCCTCTTTCTAGCACTCATTGTATTTATTTCCACAAGGGCCTTATTCCTAGTGTGTGTATGTATATATATATGTGTGTGAGTGTGTGTGTGTGTGTGTATAGAGAGAACTCATACAAAATCACCCACAAGCGGTATTTTTTGATCCATGTGTCCTGCCTATTCCGGTGGGTAGCCATGTTCTCCTGCTTATTCCATTATTGCATGATTTCGTCAAATCTAGATACATCTGAATCTAAACCATGGTGCTGTGTTGAAAGGTACCAAGAAGGATTCCTTCTGTGACAGGAAGACTAAAAAAAAAAGTGTCTTTTATTTGAGTAAAATATAGCACCTTCCATGTCTGAAAAACTCCATCCATAAAAATGTCTTTATTACTGGAAGGATTCCTCAAGTGAGCAGAAGGATACCTTTTAATGCAGCCTCATAATGTCTAATAGGATACCCGTCTACACGCTTGTTGAACATCTCAAAGGGTTCAAAAAGGTTTGTTAGAATGAAATGTTTTAACTGTATACGTTGTATTCCTGAGAAAAATAAAATTTGTTTACCAAAAAAAAAAAAAGGTTTGTTGAAGCAAGGTTTCCTTTGTAGAAGCTACGCTGGCAAGGTGTGTTATTCTCCATGTTTTGCAATTCTTGCCTTAATTCTAGCTTCCACTAATTTAACTGGCATAGAAGTTAGGATGACAGGTCTGTAATTTCCTAGATACTTTAAAAAAGATTGCTTTTACATTACCCATCTTCCAGTCAATTAGAAAGGCGGCTGATTTTAGGGGGAAGTTACATATAAGAGTGAAGATAGTTCTGCAGTTTCCAATTTTAGGGAGCAGCTAGACAAGATGTGAGACATCCATGGTGTTATCTCTCAGCATCTTTAATTGCATTCAGAAGGAGCCATGGGGGCACCCATGAGAACCTAAGAGAAGCCATGATAGATCAGGCCAGTGGCCCATCCAGTCCCAACGCTCTGGGTGCGTTCAGACGCGGCATTTACAACGGAATCTGTGCCGGTTGCGATCGTCGTACTTATCGGCGTTCAGACGGCGAACATCTGTCTTCCCTCCCTAACCGTTGTAAAGCCCTTTAAACCATTGCACTCTGCTACTAGGTCCCCAAGTGGTGGTATCCTGAGTGCAACGGTTGCATTCGCTTAACCCCGCCATCTGATCGCTCTTCACCGGTGCCTAGCCACTTCCGTTCAGAAGCCTGAGGCATCCGATTTCCCCCCGCCATTTTTTTTTAAACTAAGCGATATGCGCTTGGGTGAAGCTTCGCCCTGAGCGTTTGTTTAAAAAAAAAAAAGCCTTTAGTGTAGCGTATCGGTGGAGTCCGGGACTTAAGGGAGGCCAGTTTGGTCTTTAAACTCTAAAGTTAAGTCCTTACCTTTAAAGTTTAAATGTAATATGGGGTGTTTTGAGCATGCGCAAAGATCGCCATTCTGTGGATGGCTGCCTATGCGCATGCTCAAACTGAGTTTAAAAAAAAAAGCCGACGCCCGCAGGGTGTGAGCGGGCATACAGCGATGGGATCCGCAAAATGGAGGTGAGTGTGATCGCGTTTCAGCCGGCATAAACTGCACCGGTTCCAACGCACCCCTGTATAGAAATATGTAGAAATATTGATTCCTATAGCCTTCATGTATCCCTTGTGATGTTATAGTTTCATGCTCCCCTTGGGTGATTCCTAGAAGTTTCAAGTTTCCCTTTGGAATGTATATGGCTTGACCAGTTGGCCAGATGGCCCCCATAAACCACATACCTTTGAGGGAGCATGGCAGAGATGCACGTAGGCTCCATGTGGCTGGCAGACAAAGGATTCTGGGGTGCAGCCCCACACATGGCTACATATTGGCACAAAGATGAAACTTAACTGGACTTTATTCCCATGGACTTCCCATGGACTATCTTGACTGTCGACTACCCTGGTAATTATGAATATCCTTAATGTGTAGTAAGGGCCACAGTGGGCCATAGGTGTTTTCTTGTTTTCAGTACTTTCTGTAGCCTGTGTTGTTCTGTGATAAATAAAACTATTTCTTGTTTAAATACTGTCTGTTTGATGGGTAACTGATCTCCAAGCCTTAAATCCTCGTGTCTAGCTGGCTATGCTACCATTAAATCTTAAGAGTGCATCTCTAAGGAGGTGTTGGAGCTGGG
>NW_015160262.1:351197-372981 GCF_001447785.1 Gekko japonicus | reverse complement strand
CAGCCCCACACATGGCTACATATTGGCACAAAGATGAAACTTAACTGGACTTTATTCCCATGGACTATCTTGACTGTCGACTACCCTGGTAATTATGAATATCCTTAATGTGTAGTAAGGGCCACAGAGGGCCATAGGTGTTTTCTTGTTTTCAGTACTTTCTGTAGCCTGTGTTATGTTCTGTGATAAATAAAACTATTTCTTGTTTAAATACTGTCTGTTTGATGGGTAACTGATCTCCAAGCCTTAAATCCTCGTGTCTAGCTGGCTATGCTACCATTAAATCTTAAGAGTGCATCTCTAAGGAGGTGTTGGAGCTGGGCATGGTGGTTATTGTTTGTTAATATAGGAGTCCTTCCCTTATTCCTAGTGAGGCGTGGGGGCCGGATCCTATACAACCCCTGTGTCACACAGTGGCCAAAGCTCAGATGTCATCAGGCAGGCCAGAACTCCATAAGCCCTCCCACTGTTGCCTTCCAAGCACCAAGGATACAGAGCATCACTGCCCCAGACATAGTGTTCCATCTATAACTTGTTTTATGCCGGCTGAAACGCCGGATCCTATACAACCCCTGTGTCACACAGTGGCCAAAGCTCAGATGTCATCAGGCAGGCCAGAACTCCATAAGCCCTCCCACTGTTGCCTTCCAAGCACCAAGGATACAGAGCATCACTGCCCCAGACATAGTGTTCCATCTATAACTTGTGGCTAATAGCCCCTGATGGACCTCTGCTCCCTATGTTTCTCCAATCCCCTCTTGAAGCTGTCACTGTGCCCTGATTTCACTCAGGCTGCACCATGGGGACAGGGGAACTCCCCCCTCATGCCATTTCCTGAGAGAGCCCTGTCCAACTTCTTGTTTCTCTTCTTTAGCTACAGTAGGGGAAAATAGACTGTGTGTACGTGTGTGTGTGTGTGAGAGAGAGAGATGCTGAGATTTCTCTATAGGAAACAGCTCAGTAGGAAGGGTTAATGCACACAAACACACCGGCCCCATGCTACAGCCCTGACCAAAATTGGTCCCCCTTACATCTACTTTGAGATAAAATCAGTCTGTTCACCATTCTGTTCACAAGGTTCTTGCCTCTCTTCTACTTATTTCCTTAGTTTTTAGAGAACTATTACATCAACACCATCTATCCCCAGCGAAAATTAGTTTTGGACCAAGGGATGCCAGAGGTCCCACGTTCACTAGCAAAGACTTTGAAATTAATTCAGAAGGTTTTGCAATTTATTTGTCTCCGTTCAGTGTCCCTCTGGCAGTCCTGTTATCTGGCAGTACCACTGCTTCTCTGTCTGGTTTGTCTGCTTTTGTTGTACTTTAAACGTTTTTATCTCTTTGGCAATAGGCTCTCCACATTCCTTCCCGGCTTACCTTTTTTTAAGGCCTGCCTTCTTCAGATGTGCAACACACAAGCTGCTTCCTTGCGGTGAGCACTCGAAAGTGTTATATTAATTTTTTACTTTATTATACAACTTTCTCACTGAAACTCAAGGGAGATTACAGGATTGTGCAACCAGACAGTATAAAACAACTAGTGAAAAATGCAATAGGACTATGATTACAGAATTCGAGAGCAATGCGGACTACGGCAGGTGATACTATTCTATTATAATAGCCCTCCTGGACTATTCATTCTACTACAGTTTTAATCTCTTTTTTAAAAAAACCTTCTTGAACATCATGGTTTTGCACATTCTGTGGAATGACAGAAGGGCGGAAACCTTCCTGACCACCTCTGGCAAGGTGTTCCGTAAGACGGGAGCCACCACTGAGAATGCATGAGAATGGGTACCCATTTGCAAGGTGACACCTTGAGAGGGTTTTGCTCAGATGAGTGAAGCAGTCACTGTGGAGGAGAGTGGGAGAGGCGTTCAGGAACTTGCAGGTGGTAACCAGAATCTTGAATTGAACTCTGTAACTGATTGGTAACCAATGGAGTGTCTGCAGAATGGGTGTGACATGCGTGTCCCAACTGATGTCTGATAGTAACCAGGCTGTAGCACGCTGCAATAACTGGAGCCTCCAAGCTGTTTTAAAGGACAGACCCATGAAGAGTGCATTGCAGTAGTCTAGCTTCAAGGTAACTGTACTGTGGGTCCACTTGGCTAGGTCAGTCGAGTCAAGGTAACCATCTTCCAGGCTAAAAGAAACAGGTAGAATGCCTTTTTTTTTTTTGCAGCTGCATTAACTTAAACACACATGAACACCCAGGAATCTGCCTTGTACTGGATCAGACCTTTGGTCCATCAAGGTCACTGTTGCTTACTCAGATTGGCAGTGGCTCTCTTCAGTCTCACACAAATTCCTCACGTCACTTCCTATCTGGACCTTTTAACTGGAAATACCAGGGATTGAACCTGGGACCTTCTGCATGCAAAGCAGATGCTCTACCACTGATCTCAACTGAGTCAACAAGCAACAACTAGACCCCATGAATTGTGGGGAGTGCAATGTTCCTCAAGGCTTCAGCCTTCCCAACCAGCGTTACCTCCATTTTGTAAGAACTCAGTTTCAACTTGTTGACCATAACCAGAGTAATATCTGCGTGCTGAGGACACATTGTAGGTATTGTTGCATTAAATAAGTAACCTGAGGGGCTGTTTTATGCAATACCTTTTCTAAGTGATCTCTACAGCTCATTCTTCCACAGACTGCGTTGTTAAATCTAGTTTAGACATCCACCAAAATAGGGCTTCTTCAGACATACGATACAGTGCAACCTTATGTTTGCTGTTGAGTACATACTCATGGAGAGGTTTCTGGACCTAAGACTCCCTATAAAATACCCATGCTTGCAAAGTTATACTTGATGCATTAATGCATTCCATTTTTACATGCATACAGAGAATATGATTTTACAGGTGTATCTGTAATGTGGAAAGAGCCCCAGATGTCAAGCTGTGTGGGTTGAATTGCCTCTATCCCTCTCCAGGGCAGTGACGAAAGCGAGTGCTGATCTGCAAGAGAAACATCTGGCAGGTATGCTTTCAGCTGGAAAGTGGGAGGGGAATCATTCCCTCTGCTATTTCAGTTCCTTTCCACATTTTTACTCCTGTCCTCAGGCGACCTCCTGAATCTGTTTTAATTCTAAACTGATCTTTAAGCACAGAAAGCGTGACTGTCTGGCTTCCTCCCTTGACAGTTCTTTTATCTGTAATTGGGAGATTTGCCTTAAGTTTAATCAAGCTGTTTTGAAGCTCCATCTGACCAGAGGCTGAAACGTGTAAATTGGGCGAACAAGCCCTTTATAAGTTGCTCTTGTAAAGGTACCAATGAAGAAAAGGAAACTTTGAAAGTCCGGTGTGGCTTAGCATGTTTCAAGTCAGAGAATCCTTTTCTTATATCCTCTTCTTATTTTACTAAAGGTAAAGGTTTCCCTTGCTTGAAAGCTCGTTGAATCCAACTCTAGGGGGCGGTGCTCATCTCCGTTTCCAAGCCGAAGAGCCAATGCTGTCTGAGACGTTTCCATGGTCATGTGGCAGGCATGACTAAAGACCGAGGCGCACGGAACGCTGTTACCTTTCCACCGAAGTAGTACCTATTTATCTTCTCGCAATTTCCTGCTTTCGAACTGCTAGGTTGGCAGGAGCTGGGCCAGAGATGGGAGCTCACTCCGTCATGCGACACTAGGGTCTTGAACTGCTGAACTACAGACCTTCCGGTCTGCAGCTCAATGTCTTAACCTCTGAGCCACCGCGATATGCAATTAATTGTTTGAAAAAATACCATTTAATATATGTGTCATAGAGTCATTTGTATTATAATAAAAAAATCATTTTCCAGCCCTGTGTCCCTCATTCAAATCTGTCACACACACCCCAATAAGCCATCCTGTTGTTGCTTTTCACAAGTAAACCCAAGTTTACCAAGTGGTCTGAAAATTTTAATAATAGACCTTCCATGCTTTTTTAATCTTCATAGCATTTTCTCAAATACCATTAAATCTCTTATTTCCCCCTTAATCTCTTTGTAACAAATTGTTTTGGAAATACTGCAAAAAATAGATCTTTGCCATGTCCTTTTATCACAAATTTCATTATGTTGCAGTTTATGCCATCATTTTTTTGAAATCCGTTATGTTATGAGAACAACCTTTCCTGCACTGAGCCTAACATTCCTGGTTGGTTAAAGTGAATATTACAAAACAATTGCAGAGATTAGAGACAAGTCTCTAGTAAGTTTGTGTTATCTTAATGCATAAGTGTGGAGGGGGAGTTTTCAGATCAAATTAGTTTCCATCCATGCATCTCTTCTGGTTCCTAATCATCAATAAAGTTTACAAAGGTATTTTCTGCTATTTTTGTTCTAAAGTGAGTGATCCTTGGCTCTTGCTCAGCATCTAAATGCAGGTCCCGGTCAGACGGGCTAGATAACGTGGGATGGTGGCATGACTCTTTGTGCCGTCGCAATTTGCCCCGCCATTACATGATCCGACACGACGGCGGTGAAGTGGATTTTTCCCCCATCAGCAGGTGTTTCCAGTGCGCTGCAACGATGCAAGGGGAGCGTGCTGGAGCGATCACACGAAGGAAGTCCGTCAGCGCCCCGTCGCAACCCATTTGATAGAAGACTTTTCTAGGTACTTTTTAAGTATCTTCGGCGGTATGCTACGGGTTGGAGATGGGTGCACCACGCTTGCCAGATGTTTCCATGTGACCGCGCCCGTATAATCCACCCAGCATTCACCCCTCTCGCGTGGCTAATTGTGCGTGTGATCGGGGCCACGGTATAGTAAATACATTAAATTGAAAACTTTTATTATTTATTGTCTGAAGTTAAATAAGTAAATATAGTATCTTTAGCTTGAACAAATCTTAGTTTCATGCTAATTCAACTGTCATGGCTTCTACCAAGCCTGGGAATAATAATTTGGGAAAAGATACTGAGCCTGTTTGCGGGGAGGGCGGGGTATAAATAGAATAAATAAATAAATAAATTTAGGATATTTTAATCCTGCCCCCTCAACCAAACAGAACAAAACAAGTCAGTACGACCACATTATAAAAACATAATTCTTAGAAAATATAAAAGCAGCAGAACAGAAGAAAACCTTTATCAACAGCAGCATAAAGCATTGAGAATTCTCTATGTTAGAAATCAGTAGTCCCCTTCCCTTGCAAAACTACAGTTCCCAGAGTATTAGTGGAAGAAGAAATGACTGTCAAACTAGTGGCATAACGTGTACCTTAAGTTTATCATGTCTTCTTTGGGGTCCCACATGGGAATTGCGCATGTGCAGACCAGTTGTAGACATTCTAAACACTTCTGACCTTAAGAGGCATTTTCCTACCCTTCGGTGTGAGTTCCTTCCCAAGAACCAATAAAAAGTGGAAGAGCACTTCTCTCAGTTCCTTGACCTCTGTGGAATAGGGATCTCTCTCGCTTTGGTGTAGCCAGTTTGGTGTAGTGGTTAAGTGTGTGGACTCTAATCTGGGAGAACCAGGTTTGATTCCCCACTCCTCCACTTGCACCTGGCTGGATGACCTTGGGCAAGCCATAGTTCTGATAAGAGCCGTTCTTGGAAAAAAAGCCGTTTCTGTCGAAAGCTCTCTCAGCCCCACCTACCTCACAGGGTGTCTGTTGTGGGGAGGGGAAGGGAAAGGAGTTTGTAAGCCACTCTGAGACACCTTTGGGTAGTGAAGGGCGGGGTATAAATCCAATCTCTTCTCTTCTTCTTCTTCTTCTTCAATTCCCTAGCAGTTAGAAGATAAGAAGTGCTGGTGGAACTGACCATCTCCAAAAGTCTTATTACAACATCCCAGGGGCCTCTTTCATTGGTGTTCTGGCTTCGAAGGGCCTATTTTAACAAATGTTCCCAACTGTAGAACTGAGATGGCTGAGTTGGACTCTTGCCTGTTTTACCTCAGTGACACTCATGACAACTCAAGGCGTTCAATCTGCAAGAAATTTACACCAAAGTTGTGTAAAGGAAGGCCTTCTAACAGCTGTCCTATGGGGAAGTGCCCTGATAGGGGCAGAACTTGACCCCAGCTCCAGCACGAGCGAGAGACTCCGATAAGCTTTCATGCACCTTCCATTGTTCCATCACTTCTGCAGCAGTTCCACTGGCTCCAGTGTTGGTTCCAGAGTCACGGGAGCCAATCTGAGCCACCAGCCCCCCCCCCCAAAGAGAGCCTAGATGAAGACTAGGGACATGGAGAAGCCTCCCCTTCTACAAAGTCAAAATCGTTGCTTAGGAAGACAGGGTCCTCTACTTCCTTTAGAATGAGATAGATCAAGATGGATAGCCATGCTAGTCTGTTTGTAGCAGTAGAAAAGAGCAAGAGTCCAGTAGCACCTTAAAGACTAACAAAATTTGTGTCAGGGTATGAGCTCATGGAATACGCGGTGGCTTAGAGGTTAAGACACTGAGCTGCAGACCAGAAGGTCTGTAGTTTGGTAGTTCGAGACCCTAGCACCACACGACGGAGTGAGCTCCCATCCCTGGCTCCAGCTCCTGCCAACCTAGCAGTTCGAAAGCAAGAAATTACAAGTAAATAAAAAGGTACCGCAGTGGTGGGAAGGTAACAGCGTTCCATGCACCTCGACATTTAGGCATGCCGGCCACATGACCACAGAAGCATCTTCGGACAGCGTTTGGAAACGGAGATGAGCACCGCCCCCTAGAGTTGGATTCGACTAGCTTTTGAGCAAGGGAAACCTTTACCTTTTTATGAGTCCATACCCTTCCACAAATTTTGTTAGTCTTTAAGGTGCTACTAGACTCTTGCTCTTTTCTGCTCCTTCACAATGAATATGACTTCTGATATGGCCACCAGTGTTCTTTCTGTTACCATTGTTGAAACATAAATGTGCTTAATGTTTCAGTTTCAATTTATACTTCAGCCACTAAATGTATTCTTCTAAATCATTAAGTCTGATCAGCAGATTTTTATGCGAGAGGGAACAGCAGTGAATCCCGATCAAAACAACCATGTGACCGCAGCCTAAGTTAATTATTCTTCCCCAACTAGAACACATCACCACAGCATAGGACTAGCTGACCACCCTGAAGGACATTCAGAGAATTCAGAGGTGTAAAAGCTGGGGGTGTAAGGAATTTTCTGTCTTGTTTCTTAAGATGGGTCCCGCTACAACCTACCAGGAGTGGGATGGTATTAGTGTAAAACTCAAGAGCTGGAACAAATTAATTTTTACCGATTCTTTCCTTGTGAATGAAACAGAAAAAATAAGTCAAATTGCAAGTAGCTGGCAGGTTTGACATTTGTTGTAGGCCCTGGAGACTTTGTAAATCTTGTTTAGTTTTGTCTTGATTTTCTTGTGCTTAAAACAAGAACAAGTCCTTTACCTCCAGCTGCTATTTTGGGGGAGGGGGGCCAAATTGCTCTGCACTGGTTTGCCCAAAGAAGGCAAATTACAAACTCCTTTGTTTTCATTTGAAAACCCAGTGGACAAATGAAGAAAAATGGTAGCAATTAGCAAGGCTAGAGTTTGGCATGCAGGAGAACACAGGACTTCCATTCCTGTGATGCATAATTAAAAACTCTTATTGGATTAAAAAGCAAAGGGACGTGATTTGAATGTTCATTATCTGGGGCAAGAGTATGCAATTAGCAATTCTGTTCCTAAACAGACTGGCAATGCCTGTTAAATAATAAATTCTCTGGTCTGTCATTTGACATTCCTCGCTTACTGATTTCATTATTATTTTCTCTCTGATCCCTGTCATGGTTATCATCATACAACCGAGTGAAGAGAGGAAAAACAATTTGATAATAAGCGACTAATTTTTCTACTGATAGCACAGGTCAAGACAGTGCAGGGTGTAAGTAGAGTCAAACTGTATGTGACATGGGAGAGTGCCCTTTATTTTTTAATTCATTCGCAGCCTCACACAGCTGCTATGTGGACTGGGACTATGGATCCTTAAAGGATGAGTTGTTTAACCCTTTTTATTCCATTTCCCTAATCGAAACCCACCTCTGCACAAAGCATTCTCATTAGCTCCAAAGGGAAACATATTTTTTGCCCCCACAAAGTTATTTGCATCTTTAGTGGTAGGGCAATTTAGAGTGGGAAACAGCATGGAAGGTGTTATGTCTTGGGAGACATAATGGTAAAAGCTTGAGCTACCATAGCTCATTATGCGGATTGTAAATACTGACCAATGGTGTGTATTCTGGAGGGAATGGGTTTGATTGGACGTTATGTATCGATTGTGATTGGATGTAACAAACCTAATGTGATTGGTTGTTGTGAAACATTGTAGGTGTGGCTATCTCAGCCAGAATTGTATATAAGTTGTCATTTTGCCTATGGAAGTTGTCTAGCTGGTCTAGTACCTACAAGGCTGAGCCTTCATGCTGTTATCACTGAAGTAAAGCTGAAATCACTTGTTGGACTGTTCCTCCGAGTTAAGTGTCATACTTAACAGAAGGAACACATGAAACTGCTTTAAACTGAGCCAGACCACTGCTCTAGCCAGGTCACTACTGTCTGCTCTGACTGGCCACAGTTCTTCAGGGCTCCAAGCGAAAGGCTTTCATATCACCTACAACCTGGCTGGACACGTGAGGGCGGGGTCCTTGCCAAGATGTTTTGGGGGGTGTCATAGGTGCACCCTGGCTGTGGAGACGGGGCATAATGATGGTGGAGTTGCCTTCCTCCATGGGAGTGAGGGTTGGTACCTGGCTGCTCTGGCTGCTACTGCATCCTTGGCCCTCCTCACTGACCTCAGAGGACGGGGCTGTGAGTCACCTGTGGGGTGGAGGGACATCGGTCAGGACTATGGGGGACAACTAGAGGCAGCAGGTGGCAACCATGACACTCACCAGGTCGGTGGACACGTGCCCGTAGCTCAGCTGCTGGAGCCATGGTGGCCTCTGGCATCCAGAGGGGGTGATCAAGATTGCTGCCAAGGGGGCCACATGCACCTGGGGCCCTTGGACCCCCGTGGCTGTGGCCAGAAAGTGGTCCAACCCTGTCAACTATTCTGTTTTTCACATTGTTTAGGTACCCTTGAAAAGGGGAAGGGACAACGGTGTCTGAAGAGCTAGGAATTTCCACCAAGTGAGACAGTTTAGCTATGCGTCAGTCACACCTCTAGCCGGACAGCTAAGGTGTAATTTCTGCAACCATAATGGGGGGGTGGGTTTGTAGATAGGACTGCACCTTAGTCCTCTCTTAATAATCAGTAGTGCAAAACTACCCAAAGAGTAGAGGTATGAAATTTTGGGGGGGTATTTTTCAGTTTTGGTCTATTGGACCCCCCCAAAAATTCAGGATTTCCGAAAAAACCTGGATCCCAGTACTGGTAAAGTATTCAGATCCAGGATTTTTCAGAAATCCTGATTTTTTTCCCCCAACCAAACTGCCCAAGACAGCCCCAGCTGATCTGGTGGGGAGAGTGGTTCAACACCCTCGACTGTTGGCAGGCTGTCTTCTGCAATCCCTTTAAATACCCCGTTTAAAGGGACTGCAGAAAAAAGCCCAAAAACAGCTGAGCGGCGAGAGCAATCTACTCAAGCCCCTTGGTTTGTTTTTTGGGGTTTGCCAGCAATTCCTGAATATATCCGGGAATTTTTCAGGAATTTCTTCTGGTTCTTCCAAAAAATCCCAGATTCATTTGTGATGCCAAAATATACCTGATACGGTGTTTGGGGGGTATATTTTTGGATTGGGTACATCCGAATGCACATCCTTAGCTGGCCACACCCCTGACAGCACAGCTCATTAGCACATTAGGCCGCACCCCCATGTTACCAGAAGTGTGGTCATCCAGCCACACCCACCTTTTGCTTGTTATTCTGTTTACCTTGTTTGTTGTCAAAACCCAGAGTTTTTTTTTGTAGCAGGAACTCCTTTGCATGTTAGGCCACACACCCCTAATGTAGCCAATCCTAATGAGTTTCTGCTATTGGGTGTGGCCTATTATGCTAATGAGTTCCTGCTGGGCGTGGCCAACTTGGGAGCCAGCCGGAACTCCGTTCCTGTGCGTTCCTGCCCAAAATTAGCCCTGAGTAAAACAATGCAGGTAGCTCAAGCAAGAGAGCTGGTGCTCAGTATATGTTATCTGGGCAGTCAGGTCTATTTGCTGGCCAATTAGCTTCCTACCCAGTATGGAACATTCTTGACCTCAAGAGCAATGTCACTGTTATGCTGATTCATCATGAATGTAGTTAATTATGGACTGTTCCTTAAGACACAGTCAAATACCTGTTGGGTTTTGTGCTGGTTGAGTATAATTAGCACTTCCTTGTAGCTGAATGGTATATTTGTTTTCTCCATAAGGAATTATCTCTAGGGTAGATAACTTGTAGTCAGTGCAGTGCCAAGCTATATTAAATTGTGTATTCCAGTCCTGAGTAATGTAATTGCCAGCAATAGATTGTAGAGCTGTAAGAAAAAATTGTGAACTTTGTGCTTATTTCAGAATTTTGATCATTCTCTTCAAGTCTTATCTAGAGGAAGGCAAAGGGCGTTGTAGTGTTGAGTTGTTATTGAGCCATGCAGAGTAAACCATATGAGGGCTCTTATCATTCCCCCTTGGGAGGTCCAAACTCTTCAGTTTTTATGTTGCTTTACAAGCACGTGTAAGTAAAGGTAAAGGTTTCCCTTGCTCGAAAGCCAGTCGAGTCTGACTCTAGGGTTGCGGTGCTCATCTCCGTTTCAAAGCCGAAGAGCCAGCGCTGTCTGAAGACGTTTCCGTGGTCATGTGGCTGGCATGACTAAACACCAAGGCGCACGGAACGCTGTTACCTTCCCACCGAAGTGGGACCTATTTATCTACTTACAATTTCTTGCTTTCGAACTGCTAGGTTGGGAGGAGCTGGAACTAGAGACGGGAGCTTTCTCTGTCATGCGGCAACCCGGGTCTCGAACTGCTGAACTACCGACCTTCCACAGCCTGCAGTTCAGCGTCTTAACCACTTGAGCCACCGCAGTACATCCTACAAGCACGTGTACATGCAGTTATTTTTGATGGAACTTTATGCAAATCAGCCATGAGAATTGGAAATCAGTTTACAGTTATATGCTACATAGCATTTAGATAGCACTTTAGAGTGTTCAAACTACTTCATATACATTATCTCAGTAATAAGTCAGAATCAATACTTTATTCAGGGTGAATTGATTTAAGGCACGTTAACTATGATGTAACTCACCAAGAATGAAGTTTCCCTTCTTGAAATTCATGTATGTCCAAGACAAGAGCGCATGTAACTTGCTGCTATAATACCTACAATATATTAGTTCACAACTAAATATATCCGGTACACGTATAATCCAAAATTTCTAGTCATATAAACTGTGTGCCTTTAGCACTGCAGGACAATATCCTCCCAGATATAAGACAGAGATTTTGCTTTGCTTTGGACCTCTCTATGTACCTGCAAGGATACTAAGCAAGATCACTTACTTCAGTTATCACTGCAGCAAGATCAAGAAGGGTAGCCATGTTAGTTTGTCTAGCAGTAGAAAAGTGCAAGAGTTCAGCAGCACCTTTAAAATTAACAAAACTTGTAGCATAAATGAGCTTTCGTGAGTCACTGCTCACTTCTTCAGATACGAAGATACAAAGAAGTGAGCAGTGACTTACAAAGGCTCATGCCCTGCCACAGATTTTGTTAGTTTTTAAGGTGCTACTAGACTTTTGCTCTTTTCATTTTCTTGGAAGCTGAGGATGCAGTCCTAAACAAATTTGAAAGCATTCCAATTAAATATGCATAGAACTGGGCTGTTAAGTGTCCAGAAGCAAAATGTTGATAGCAACAGAACAATATTAATGTTTATTGATAAGATGGAAAGTAGATTTACTATCATGAACATTAAAAGCATGACCAGGCGTAGTAAATGGAGGGCAGAAGATAGGAGTTCACGAGCACTCCTATGTTCATTGTGACTGATCCTGGTGAGAGACCGCCTGGCGTGTTCTGGATCCTAGTACTGGTGATGACTTGTTACCCCCCGGGTCCAGCAGGAAGCTCGCGATAAATACAATACACGACACAATGTCATTTAGGATGTTTAATCTCAGGTCAGCTACTTCTCCTCTGGTTCTTGTACTGAGAAAAGCAGCCTTTAATTGAAATGTACTTAATGGATGGTCATGATTTAGTGTCAGCTAAGCTGCCATTGATAGGGAGAGCCGTTCTAATTGTTGTGCATTCCTCTCCATGCGCTTAATTGCTTGCCAGTTGCAACGCTTATTTGTAAAGAGGTACTGGAGGAGTGTGGTGTCTACCTTCCGTGGGATCGTTCTGGTTCCCAGCTTTTGCTACCGTTAGAAACTGTCCTGATTCCCGCTCGCGGGAGCCCATCTAATTGGGTATTGCTGGGGAGTGTGTGCATACGAATGCCCTATATCCTATTATGCGCACAGGTAACCAGCCATTCCTAACAGTGTTCATGTTACTCCATCTATGGCTTTTCAATAAAAGTAAAACCTTCTTGGAAGCATGTACGTTGTTTTGCTGTGGGTCCTGACATTTAGTTAGAAGAGATTAAAAACATTAGAAGGACAGCAGAGGAAATTTTGCAGCGCGAACCCCACTGCTTGGAATGGATCCAGAGTTTTGTTGGAGGCTTTCTGAGCCTCTCCACTCAGGCTCCTTCCACCAAAAGAATCACTACTATATGATGTGTGTGCACTGTATGACTACTGTACTATTTGTGTGCCACTCTGCCAGAGACACACATCCAATAATATACGATATAACTCTGGAATAGATAACTATAACCTGGAACAACAAAGTTGAATTCTGGGTATAAGCTTTTGTGTGCATACTTAAGTGCCTGTACATGAAAGCTTATACCCTGAATAGAACTTTAACTGGACTCAAATTCTGTTGTGTTGCTTCAGACCAACACAGCTACCCACCTGATAACTATAACCTGTTTAAATATCAGAACAGCTTTGGGCATGTGGGGCTGGCTTTCCCCACCATCTTTGATGCTCAGCTAGTCCTTGTGTACCTGGGAAGAAGGAAAAGGCTTCCATCTCTGCCTTCTCCCTCTCTGCCCAGCATGAATCCAGCAGCCCAGGCAAGACACTGAGATTGCTAAGGCTCCCAGAGAAGACCCAGCTGGCTGTAGGAAAAGGTGAGTCAAAACACCCCCAACCCACTCAGCCCAGCTTGCTGTTTTCCCAGGCGGCCGACACAAGCTTGCTCTCCCCTCAACAGCCACGTGAGTTCTGGGATGAGAGTCCAGGGGCTGTGAGGAAGGGTGTGGGGTTGCTGGGGAGGATGGCCCGTCCCTTCCATCCCTGGCATGAGGCCAGCAGGTCACCACTTACTCATTCTCCAGTCCCTGCGGGAGCAGCTGTTTCAAGGTGGGGGACCACCTGCCAACCACAAGCCCTTGCTCACTTTCTTGGAACATGGGGCAGGTGTTATGTGGGAGAAGAGCCAGAGGTGGCTCGCGTGAGCCATGGACTATCACTACTATACAGCACAGCATTTTGTATTTTGTGCAAATGGAGGGGGGGTTAGCTTGCAGCGGCCATCAAAACTGCAGCAGGAAACAGGTCGTGGAATGCTGCAGATGACATGCAAAAACTGCCGGCTGCCTTTTGAATTACTGCTGCGTGACAGCTGCAACCGCAGAGTCTCCCCCCTTGAATAGCTGTTATGTCGGGTTGCCAACTCTGGGTTGGGAAATACCTGGAGATTTGAGGGGTGGAGTTTGGGGAGGGAGGGGTTTGGGGAGGGGTGGGACCTTAGTGGGGTATAATTCCATAGAGTCCACCCTCCAAAGCAGCCATTTTCTTCGAGGGAACTGATCTCTGTCACCTGGAGATGGGTTCTAGTTCTGGGAGATCTCCAGGCCCCAGCTGGTGGTTGGCAACTCTGCTGTTATGTGATGTTGTTCAACCACTGACCTAAAGTATTTGTGTCATAAACACCAAGCAGACTGCCCATTGATCACACCATCCTTTACTTCCACAAAACCCATGCCTTATACTGTTGCCCAGGGCTATTTTTGGGCAGGAACGCCCAGGAACGGAGTTCCGGCTGGCTCCCAAGTTGGCCATCCCCAGCAGGAACTCATTAGCATAATAGGCCACACCCAACAGCAGAAACTCATTAGGATTGGCTACATTATGGGTGTGTGGCCTAACATGCAAAGGAGTTCCTGCTACAAAAAAAGCCCTGGGTTTTGACAACAAACAAGATAAACAGAATAACAAGCAAAAGGTGGGTGTGGCTGGATAACCACACTTCTAGTAACATGGGGGTGCGTCCTAATGTGCTAATGAGCTGTGCTGTCAGGGGCATGGCCTAATATTCTAATGGGTTTCTGGTGTTGGGTGTGGCCTATTGTGCTAATGGGTTCCTGCTGGGCTTTTTCTACAAAAATAGCCCTGCTGTTGCCCCACCAATTTCTAGCCTTGACACCCAAAGGTAGTTAATAGCTACACAAAGAAGGCATTCAGGAACATCACTTTCCCCTAAGAAAGTTTGTATGGACCATGTTCCAGTCCTTAATTTTGCAAAGCAGTGTTTGAAAACAAAGGTGCTTAAGCAGACGCCCTACCCAAGTGACTCTCCAGGAACATCTCATCAAAGCCATGTTTGTTGCGGCAACACTGGTCTAGTTTCTGGGGGTTGATTTTGGCTTTCCCAGGGCACAGCTTGGAGCAAACACAGTTCCTTGCAAAACCATTATGGTCAAAGAACAGAATGGGGCATTTATCTGTTTCAGGCATAAGGCGTGACAGAATGACTGCTTTAATTGCTCTCTTTTTGTGTCACCTGGTGTTTGTTTTTTAGATTAGTTGAGGTTCCTGTGCTCTGAGCTGGATGGACCAGACTAGCCCAATCGTGTCAGATCTCAGAAGCTAAGTAGAACCAGCCCTGGTTAGTATTTGGATGGGAGACCACCAAGGAAGTCCTGGGTTGCTATGCACAGGCAGGCAATGGCAAAATACCCCTGAACATCTCTTGCCTTGAAAACCCACAGGATTGCCGTAAGTCAGCTGCGGCTTGACGGCGCTACCCACCAGGTTTTTGCATTGTGGAGACTGTCTGATTTATATTTTATGAATGGTTAGGTTGTGAATTGTTTCAGTTTGCTCATTTAATCACGAAAGGGATGTGGCTTGGTGATAGAGTGTAAACACTGCCTAAGGAAGACCTCAGGTTCAATCCATAGTATCTCCATTGAAACAACAAAACAAACTTCCGTCAGGTTGGAGGTATTTTGCTGTGTCTGAGTCTTTGGAAAGCTTTTGCTAGTCAGTCAACAAGAGGGAGCAGTTGTCTGGCTTGATAGAAGGCATATAGTTTTCGTGTGCCACTGGGGTAGGGTTGCCAGGTCCCTCCTGGCCACTAGCGTGGGGTGGGGGTGGGGTTGCCAGCTCCAGACTGGGAAAGTCCTGGAGATTTGGGGGGTGGAGCCTGGGGAGGACAGAAACCTCAGTGGGGCACGATGCCGTAGAGTCCACCCACCCTCCAAAGCATCCATTTTCTCCAGGGGAACTGGTCTCTGTAGTCTGGAGACAAGCCGTAATTCCGGGGGATCCCCAAGTCCCACCTGGAGGCTGGCATCCCTATGTGACTGGAGAGGGGCGGCAGAAATGTATAAAAATAAACAATACAGTGCCTTCCCCACGTCTCTGCAAAACTATTGCCTTTACCAAGCTATTGATGAAATCACAGGATGCACCGTTTAGTCTGTTCTCCCAGTTCACTTTTCTTTTTCTAAATGTACCAGAAGGCCTTGATGTCCTCCTAAATCACAGCAACCTGCAATTTGCTGGCGTCTCAGTGCTTTTGCACCATGCAATCAAATACTTCGGTGCTTGGGAAGCCAGGGGGGTGGAAGGAAGAGATGGAGAAGTGTAGCAGGTGAATTAATTGGTCTCCTAATGCTTCTTGGGAGCATTCAGGTTTAATAGTTACCTTTTATAACCTCTGTACTTAAGTGGCTGCTCTTTCCCAGGGGCCCGTCTTTCAGGCATGGACATTCTTTGCTGAACGGCTATAAAAACACACCAGGAAAAGTTGCTGGATAAGGTGGGTCGGCAGCTAGAGGGTTTGCATGCATCACCTCACCAGGTAAGCACTGTTCTTGCCGCACTGCAAAACAGGCAGAAGAATCCATTGGAATAACAGGGAGTTTTGCCAAGGTTTTGATATAGAATAACCAATAATATAGGCACCCACGTCTTCATGGCTAGCATTCCAAGGAAATGTCTCTTAAGTTCTTTTGGTGTTTTTTTTTGTTTAAGGGAAAGAACTCTGCCTTGTGGGATTTCACATGTACAGCCCAAAAGTTCAGTCTAAGGCTGCAGTCAGTCCCATTAAACGTTGTGGGATTTACGTTCAAGTAAATATGCATTAACATCGGGCTGCCTGTCATCTTCATAAATTGCGTCATTGTTTTAGGATGTCATCTTCCCTGAATTTTTGAGGATTTTGTGGTCAAAATGATAAGAAGCCTTGATACCACCTGGAAGCAAACAAACTTATTTTGTAAGCCAGAGACCACTTAATGAGATGCACGAAGAGCCAAATCATATGTTACAGAGCTCTGGAAAAGCTGAAACACTGTTTTAAATTAACTCATTGTATGGGGCTCAGCTGAGGCAGAAACCCTCCTGTTCGAGCACATCGAAAATTGCCTTTCTGTTGTCCTTTCCACATTAGAATCTGATCCTTGAGTCTTTAATGGCTGCCTTTGTTTTTCCTCACACCAGAGACCGAATATTCACACCTACAGATCTGCCTTTTCTGTTTTTCACACATGCACGCCCTTGCAGTGGGAGAAGGGTTGAAAAAGCACCATAAAATGGCACATGTGAAAATTCTTCCAAAGTGTTATCCACAGTGGGAACGTCATGCAGGCACAGAGAGAGCTGGAAGGAGAAGAAGGGCAAGATGGGGTCAGGGTGGGGAGATTATTATAAAATGAGGCCAGAAGGTCAAGCAGACTAAGACGTATGCTGCACTGCTGCAAAGAGCATGCAAAAAGCATAGTACTGGTGTGAATAACTTTCCATGCTTAATAATGCAAGTTCTTACAGTCTTTCCAGAAAGCGACTGTAACGCAGTGTTCCCTCTAAGCTGATTTAGTGTGAGCTAGCTCAAAGTTTTCTAGCCTCCGGCTCACACATTTTTGCCTCCGCTCAGGAAGGAGGGCTCCAGAGCAAACTAATTTACGCAGGAGCCAAATCGCTGGCTCACAGCTTTCATGCCAGTAGCTCACAAAGGGGAATTTTTGCTCTCAGGACTCCACAGCTTAGAGGGAGCATTGGCTGTAAGGTAGTGACTGAGAGGTGAATGGGGATGTCTCTGGTTCGAATTCTGCTTCTGCCAAGAGCTTGCAGAGTGGCCTGAAGGCTGTGTGTTTGCGATATTGTCTTGCAAGATTGTCTTTAAGGATTTTCTGAGATAATGTAGATATCTCTCCCATTGCAATCAATGGGACTTAAAAGTGCTCGGCTTTGGCTAAATATGTGCCCACCGTTCATGCAGCAAACATAGGCATCGGCATCATTAAAACTGGGTTCTCCTTTGTACCCTCGCAACAACCTTTGCGAAGTAGATTCGGCAGAGTGAGTGACTGGACTAGCAGAGAGAGTAGACTTCTTGACTGAGTGGGGATTTGAACCCAGGTCTCCTCAGTTCTAATTTAACCACCATGCCACCTTGCGTCCCATATATTGCTCTTACCTCGTTTACTGTTTGTTTCTCTGTACAGTAGGTTAGGCTCAGAGGCATCACTTCATTCTCCGAGGGGTGATCCGTGGCCAGAAAACAAGTTTCCCACTTGCAGATCACAACTGGCTTAGTGCGTCTCTGAATCCTGTATGGATGTCTCCAGGCGTGCTAGCTCAGGATTCCAGCCCTACACCAGAATGGTGATCGGGACTCTTGGCTTTGACAGTTGAATGGGAGGGAATCCTCCCAGAAGAAATATTCTGGGCTGGTGTGGATGGCTCACGACTGACTACATTTCACAGCTGACTGGGGATTTTAACCTGGAAGTCTGTATCCAAGCCAAATGTTCAGTCCCCTGCACTGCTGTAGGCTGATTTAAGATTACTTAAATTACTGATGGGTGTTGTTGTTGTTTTTTGCCTGCCAGGCATTGATAATGGTACTTAGTATTTATACAGCACTTTCAGTAGTCCAGAATGTGTCATTTATATTATTACAGTTACAGTAATTCTTGCCACTGCCCTAGGAGGTAGGCTAGTCTTGAAGGTGGGGTGCCCAGGCTGACTGGCTTAGGCTAAGGGTAGCCAGTAACGTTGGGGCTGAAAGGAGATTTGAAACGTTGACCTAATTCACAATTCATTCTCTCTTAGCTACGACACTACATGATTTCCTACAAGTAAGAACAGGGCGCATTAAAATCTATGCTTTTAAAAACAATTAGATTTGGGGATTTTTTAAATTCTTTAAGCTTTTTACCTGTAAGAAATTGCTCTTACAAAATAGCTTGGCTGAAAAAATTGGGCTTAATGCAAACATATAAACATGTAGGCTCAATTTATGACCTTCTTATACATCCATGAAAGGCCTTTTTGGTGTGTAAAGAAAGAATTATGGGGGGGGGGATGGACATCTTTATCAGTCATCTGATAGCGCAGAAGTTCATGCACATAAATTACCGCCTGATCCTGGAGGCCGGGGACTGGCAGCTCACCTTGAATGGCACACAATGGTCCTTCTAGGTGACCTTCACTTCTGTTTTATGATCTCTGCAGCTGGTTCAGTGCTGTGATTATATATATCAATCAAATAATACAGACATTTACCATCCAACTCCTGCAGAATACTGCTCTGCCCAGTGGTTACTAGCAGCCCTTGTTTCTTTTTGACATTCACTGTTTTGTGTGGCAGGCCTGGGTGAAAAAATATCTTGCCCTTTCATAGAAGCTTAATGTGTGGAAATCGGTAGTTGAAGTTTCTCATGACATGAAGGTAAAATAATATCACCTGGTAAAGAATATCCCATTAAGCCACTGTACAAGGGACAAGATTCTCTTCCCCCCCCCCCCAACAGTTGGCAATTTTAAAAAGAAGGGACAGATTATAGCAGAATAAGATTTCAGGGAAGAGACAATCTCTTTTTGTGTTCCTGTCAGTCTGTGCCTGTCCACAAAAGCCTGCCATAAAAATTCAGTTATTATGCTTTCATTTTTTTGCTTTTCTTCTTATTGAAATCATTCGAAAATCCTACATACTCAGTTAATCTGTTATATACTTCACATGGTTACGAGTTGCATAATTTTATATATTATTGTTAGAAGGTTTAACAAAGGTTTATGGATAATTATTCTCACACACACACGCACATTGGTAACAATGTGGAAATCTTGCTTTAAAGTTTATATGTTGGATTTATTGTGTTATTTCAAAATGTTTCATCTGCATATCTGTATTTGTGTATTTCTAATAAAATAAAAAATATTATTTTAAAAAAAAATTGAGAAACTGGGGTCACAGGCATTAACACACAACCCTAAGCAGAGTCTCGCCCTTCTGAAACCATTGAAATCAATGGGCATAGAAGAGGCACAGCTGTACCTCGGATGGTGCTGGATGTGTTCTCAACATTAGCAGTGTATTGCATCTAATGTTTCCAAAAGGGCACACTTTAATGTATTCTAACCTCTCAATGAGCAAACCAGTTAACTCAAATAGTAGAAGCCAGCCATCAAAATATCATTTTTTTGTTCAATAAAACAGCCAGTTAATAGTCCATGCTTGTCTCCTTTCTCTTCCCAGTTTTCACAAATCATACAAAGTCATGACTGATATCTTCATAGTCATAGTCAAGTCCCATGGTGTTGGTGTTGACCTTCCAAGCTTCATATGTCTTGGGACAAACATACCTGAAGGACCACACCTCCTCCATTAGAAACCAATCTTAACTGCTACCATCATCTGAGGCCCTGCTTTGGGATCTCCTGCCTTCTGAGATTAGGTAGGTGGTGACTTGGGAGAGGGCCTTCTTGGTCGCAGCACTGAAACGCTGAAACTCTCTCCCCAGAGACACTCGCTGGTCTACTTCTGTTGTCATCTTCCACCAGCTTTGCATTTTTGTGTGTGTGTGTGTGCCCATGCCTGGAAGTCACGGCAACCTCTGGTAACTCCTGCTGGGGCATGGGGGATGTTCAGAGAAGTGGCTTGATAGCCTGCCTCTGGCCTCCCGGCCCTGGTATTCTCTGGAGGTCTCCCATCCAAATACTTCCCAGGATCGGCTCTGCGTAGCTTCTGAGATCTGACAAGATCGGGTTTGCCTGGGCTATCCAGGTCAGGGCTACTAATGAAGTAGTATTGAAATAATAAATGGGAAATTTTGATTCAAATCAGTGAATTCAGGTTAAACTTTTTCTTGGTGCTTTAAATCATGATTTAAATTGCTATTTTAATTCACTTTGATTCATAAGAACATAAACATAAGAGACGCCAATGTTGGATCAGGCCAATGGCCCATCTAGTCCAACACTCTGTGTCACACAGTGGCCAAAAATACCAGTGCCATCAGGAGGTCCACCAGTGGGGCCAGGACATTAGAAGCCCTCCCACTGTTGACCGCCCCCAAGCACCAAGAAGACAGAGTATCACTTGCCCCAGAGTCCCTATCTATACCTTGTGGCTAATAGCCACTGATGGACCTCTGCTCCATATGCTTATCTGATTCCCTTTTGAAGCCGTCCATGCTTGTAGCATTAGCTATCAATTCATATCAATTCACCTCGGAAAACGATTGTTCGTTCTGTTAAATATTGTTTTTCTAAAAAAAAATACAAGAAACCAATAGATAAGGTTATACACAAATGTAGTTGTATATATATTTTTAGCAAATGGAAGAGCTTTTTTTGTATTTTGTAATGTGCGTGTGTGTGAATGTTTGTGCACCTGGAAGTCATGACAACCTCTGGTGACTGACCCCTACTGGTTGCCTGGAGGATATTCAAGGAGGTGGCTGAATAAGGCCTGTCCCCATCCCTGACTCTGGTATTCCAAGGAGGTCTCCCACCCAAGTACTTGCCAGAGTCAATCCTGCTTAGCTTCTGAGATCAAACAAGATCCGGCTTGCCTGAGCTATCCAGGTCAGGGCACAAATGAAAGAACATTTAGAAGAAATTGAAGTGGCACTCCCACTGTTTCCTCAAACTCCCCCCCCCCCAGTGGTCCCTTTTTTAAAGGACTTGACTATGACTATGAAGATATCAGTCATGACTTTGTATAATTTCTGAAAACCTGGAAGAGAAAGGAGAGCGCATGGACTATTGACTGGCTGTTTTACAGAACAAAAAACTGATATTTTGATGGCTGGCTTCTGCCATTTGAGTTAATTGGTTTGCTCATCGATGGCTTAGAATTTAAATACATCCGCAGCATTTTTCTTGGGGTTTTACACCTACCCAGAGGTGCCAAGGCCTTTATCATTTGAATAGAAATGACCACCAAAGTTGAAGTTTAGCTGAACAGATCGGCTACACATCTAATGCAGTTGGAGAAGCAGCTTTCACAGAGGAAAAGTTCAGTGCACACATATTTACTCATTTACACCTAGATCCTGTTTTTCCTCCAGAAAGCCATTAATTCATTCACTCCTGAAAGCAAATATTGGCCTACATGGGGCTGCCATGCAGATGTAGTCTTCCCTATCCATGCATTTATCCAAGCCGAAGACAGCCTTGTGTTAACTATGTAACTCGGTTGGGTGTACTCATTAACATTTTGGAAAACTGAAACCCAGGGTAATATTTTTTCTGGTTGGTTTGTCTCTTTCATCTCATGGGTTAATATTGGATTGGTTCCAAACTGTGGTGGTGTTGTATCCAAAGGTGA